>NC_055998.1:72255325-72558652 GCF_018446385.1 Zingiber officinale
CCAAGTATAGAGACTTGGCACGGAGAAGACCAAGTTGGAGACTTGGCACGGGAAGTCGGAGAGAGCTCGGTAGCTCGGGAGCTCGGTAGCTCGGTAGCTCTGTAGCTCGATAGCTCGGTAGCTCGGTAGCTCGGGAGCTCGGGAGCTCGTAGCTCGGTAGCTCGGTAGCTCAGTCTCCGGACGAAGTCGGAGAGAGCTCGGTAGCTCGGGAGCTCGGTAGCTCGGTAGCTCGGTCTCAGGACCAGGTAGGATTTAGGGCTGGGAGCTCTAAACCTGGATCAGTCTGGTGACCGATCAGGAGTCGATCAGAAGCCGAACAGGAGCGAGGCGCAAGAGGGGCTGATCGGTCTGGGGACCGATCAGCACAAAGCCTGATCGGTCCCCCGGACCGATCAGGAAGTTCCCTGATCGGTCTGTGGACCGATCAGTAGGTTCCCTGATCGGTCCACAGACCGATCAGGGCACTAGCCGTTGCGACGCAACGGCTAGATTTCTTCTGTGCTTCTTTCTCCGCAGGTATAAAAGGAGGCTGAGAGCTTCTACATTGAGTACTACTTCTTCTTCCTTGGATTGAAGCTTCTGCTTCTGTGCTCTGAGGTTTTGAGCTTTGTTGAGCTCGCTTCCGAAGCTTCGCGTGAGCTTCCAGTCGACGGTCAGCTGCTGCTGTTGTCCGAGAAGTTGTTGCTTCACAGGCAGCCGATGAGAAGGCGAGTTAGTGTTTGTACATTGTTCTTGTCTTTCTACTTGTATTTCTTGTACTCCTTCTTGTTGTTGCATGTTTTGTGGCGAGGTTTCTCCACCCAGAAGGAGTTCATATTAGCCGGTTTTCCAGGGACTCATCCACCGACGGATTGACTGGACTCGTCCACCTTACGGACACGTCGAGGAGTAGGAGCCCTAATCTCCGAACCTCGTTACATCGGTTTGTTTTTCTTCTCCTCAGTTTCTTCCTTGTATTTCCGCTGCGACTAACCCTAACTGTAGGAAGAACGCGAGAATTTGGGGCGGCTATTCACACCCCCCCCTCTCTAGCCGAGTACGAACGATCCTAACAACAATTAGTAGTCACGAGGTGATGTTGGATCTCAACATTCTTGTAACTTGGGTAGCAATGATGTGTTGCTAGATACCGCTCATTACTTATACTTCTAAATGGGTTTAGGAGTATTGCCAACGTTACAAGAACCTATAGGGTCACACACAAAGGACAATTAGATGGAGATTAGGTTCTTTTGATGAACCAAGAGGATTAGGTTCATGTGATGAACCAAATTGGATTAAGAGTAATCCAAATTAGATTAATTGAGTAAGACTCGATTGAGTTAGACTTGAGTTAGACTCAAGTGAGGCTAGATTTGAGTTAGACTCAAGTGAGGCTTAATGATGATATTCATTGAATTTTGAATTCAATGATAAATGGAATTCAATTTGAATTTTAGATTCAAATTTCGAATGAGTTTCAAAATGGTCATTTAATGAAGAATATTAAAGACTCATTAAGGCTCATTAATGAGGCTCATTAATGGTGTTAATGAGCATTAAGTATTTTTCATTAGATGAAAATAATTAAGCCATTTTTTACTCTTAGTTTCATTATCGATCATTATTCCTCCTTGCTTCTTCTCGCCCTCTCCTCCTCCTTGGCCGAAACCCTCAAAGAGTGCTAACACACTCTAAGGTTTCTTCTCTACCTAATTGTTCGTGTGGATACACATAGAGAGGTGTTCACTTGACACCCTTGAGATCCGGCATCTTCTGGGATGAGAGGGATAAGCGAAGGGCTTCCTATCAAAGGTATAAACTCCTAAACATGTAGATCTAAAGTAGATCTAGGATTAGAAAACACATACATGAAAATTTAATATTCGCACGAATCCGGTGGCATGAGATTTCGGGGTTTTCGCAACGCAAAAAATAGTTTTTGCAACCCAAAAGACCCAACACTTGGCTCTTCTTCTTGGCCAACTTGGGACACTTGCTCTTGTAGTGCCCTTGCTCCCTACACTCAAAGCAAATGATATGGTTTTTATTTTTTACAATTAAAGTTTCTATACCTTTGCTTGTAGGGGTGATTCTTGATCCTCCATTTGATGTAGCTTGAATTGTGGAGATTGCATCATCTTCTTCTTCTTCTCCTTTTGAGGATGTGGGTGCTTCCACCTCTTCAACCCTTGAGGATGTGGATGCTTCCACCTCTTACTCTCTCGAAGATGTGGATGATCTCTCCTCATCTTCCTTCTTCTCCTCTTCTTTTTCTTCCTTGAATGTTGCACTCGTGTCAACATCTGATTGGTCCTCCTCTTCTTGGACCAATGAGTCCTTCTCCTTGGGCTCCTCTACTCCTTGGAATTGTGATGGGTGTTCATGATAGGCAATGATCTTTTTCCAAAGATCATATGTACTTGTGCATTCACCTACACTCACAATGATATTAGAAGGTAATAAATTTAACAAGATTTTTGTTACCTCCTTATCCGCCTCCGCTTGCTTCCGTTGCTCCTCGCTCCAATGTCGAGGTGAAAGGCACTTCCCCTTTTTTTCTTTAGGAGCTTAAAATGGGTCTTCCAATGCAACCCATTGGTTCCAATCCATTTGAAACAATGTCTCCAACCGTGTCCTCCAATAATTGAAGTCTTCTTTGTCGTACGGAGGTGGAATTTGGATATCCCATCCGAGCGGTCCTTCAATCTCCATCTTCTTCTTCCTCTAGCTTCTTGCTCTCTTGGCGGTTAGTCCATAGAAGAGACACCTCACTCTGATACCAATTGTTGGGACCGATGTGCCCGCTAGAGGGGGGGGTGAATAGCGTTTCATCGCGCTTGCATTGGTTTGCTTCGTCTTGTTGTTGTGCAGCGGAATACTTGAAGACAAACACTCACAATGCTAACAACTATGATTTACTTGGTATCCACCTCAAGAAAAGGTGACTAATCCAAGGATCCACACATGACCCGCTATCTCCACTAAGAACAACTCCTTCTCGGTCGCAGCCGGAGGCGGAGAAGCCCCGTACAAACTCACACTACAACACAACACTTCCACAAGAAGAAGAAAGGCAAATACAAATGAATACACTCTTCCTCTCGCTCACTTGTTGCTTGTAGTAGCCTCTTGAACCTTGGGGATGCAACCCAAGAGCATTCAAGAACCGGCTGTGAAGATCTGGAGGAATCGCTGTGAAAATCGGAGAGGAATCGCAGAAAAGAACGCAAAGTTCTGGCGAAGAAAACGCTCTGCCTAGGCTTTAAAAAGTGCTCCCAATCGATCGAATTCATCCCCAATCGATTGCCACGTCAACACCGCTCCATCGCAGTCGTCCATCACCTGCATCCTGCACAACGGTCACTTCCCAATCGATCGATCGATCGATTGGGACTTCTTAAATCAATCGCCCGATTAATTCAGAACCTTTCTGTGCTCTAATATTCGCGTGAGAACTTCTGCTACCCAATCGATCGACCGATCGATTGGCAGCTCCCAATCGATCGCTCAATCAATTGGGAAAGCCTTTGTGCTTGTAATTTCACATCCCAATCGATCGACCTATCGATTGGGCCTTCCCACAATCGCAGCACAGTCCAAATCGATCGACCGATCGATTTGGACCCTGTTCAATCGATCACCCGATCGATTGAACACTCTAAACTTGACTCAAACTCAAGTCCAAAGTCCCAAACCCAACTTCTGGTCAACCGTGACCTGTTGGGTCTCCATGCCTAGCATTTGGCCACACCCGACCAACCTCGAAATAGCCTTCTAGCCTCCTCCATTAGCCTTGCGTCCCTCGGATATCTCTCCATCCTTCACGCCTTGCCTTCAGGAGCTTCCTTCGGCCTCATCCTAGTTGTTGGGTCTTCCTTGCCAAGTCATACCACGACTTACCTTGCCAAGACCACGTGCTTGGACTTACATCTTTTGCCAAAATCACACTTGGACTTTCCAATTGCCTGGCTCCTCACCAGGACTTTCTCCTTTGCCAAGATCACACTTGGACTTTCCAATTGCCTGGCTCCTCACCAGGACTTTCTCCTTTGCCTGGCTCCTCACCAGGACTTTCCAATTGTCTAGCTCCTCACCAGGATTTTCTCCTACCTAGCTCCTCACTAGGACTTTCCCGTTGCCTAACTCCTCACCAGGACTTTCCCTTGCCAAGCTCCTCACTAGGACTTTCTAAATGCCTAACATCTAGTTAGGACTTTCCCAGTCAAGTCTCCTGTCAACCTTGACCTACTTGACTTGTATTCTCATCAACCTGGTCAACCCTTTGACCATCTCCATAACAGGACGATTGCTCTAGTAATCTCCTTATATTGTCAAACATCAAAACTCAAATCCTGACTCAAGCTTGACTCAACTCAAGCTTAGTCAAACTGGTCAAACTTGACCTAGGGAAATTGCCCCAATACATTTCGAGGAAACGTGTTTAGAGCATACCTTATCAAGTCTCGTTTCTCCATTTGATGATCGATTATATGAAGCCCGTTGAGGATGCCCTTTATCCTTGCATGTAGTTGACTCACATATTCTCCTTCCTGCATTTTTATGTTATAATTTATTTAAATAGAGGTCCCTTTTTGTTACCTTTGCGTCGTTGGCTCTCTCATGAAGTTCAATAAGTTTGTCCCACAGCTCCTTTGCACTTTCATGTGGGCCGACGCAGTTTAGCTCCTCCTTTGTTAATCTATACTGGATTGTGTTGAGGGCCTTGAAGTCAATTTGGGCTCTCTTCTTCATTTCCATATTCCAATTTTTTGGATCCATTGGAATTCTCGCGTTGTCGACGGGAGCCTTGTAACCTTTGGTGAAGCTGAACCATTGGCCGAAGTCGGTCTTCAGATATATCTCCATCCGCTTCTTCTAGTATGGGAAGTCATCACCATTGAAGAGAGGAGGACTAACAGTGTTGTATCCCTCATTTTGGGCCATGAATCGTGCACAAGGAGAGAAAAACAAAAAGGTGGTCCCAAGATTGGGTCTTGGATTAGCAGTGTAGTAGAAAAATTAAATTATTAAGACTAAATTGGTGTTGCACCAATTTAGAGTAGTTTGCAATGAAAAAAAAAATATCCAAAGAGGTAATTATACCAATTTAGATTATATCGAAAAGCTCAAAACAAAAAAAAGATAGAAGAAAAAAGAAAAGAAAAAAATTATCACCCCCTTTGCCTGATTGGTGGTTGCACCAATTCAGAGTGGTCGGTACTTTCTTTGTTACCTCTTGTAGAATCGAAAAGAACGCTAAAGGGGGGTGAATAGCGATCGTGAAAATCGACAATGAATTAATCGAAGTATGCAGTGGAAGAAAAAAATGAACCAATGCTAACAAATTGAGTTTTACTTGGTTCGGAGCCTTCGACGACTCCTGCTCCAAGGTTCGCACTCGTCAAGTACTTTCGTTGGGCAATCCACTAATAGTTCACAAAAGATTATAGGAGTTAAGTACAAGAACTGGAAAAAGTTACCAACAACAACAATAGAATTGAAAAGTCTTGGTCGTCGGTTGTTGGTGGAGCGTAACAGCATTGCGGGAGCATTTTTGAAGCACCGAGCAAGAAGAAAACTTGTAGTAGTTGCTATTTTAAAGCTCCGAGTTGAAAGCCTTTATATAGTTCCATTCCGAGCGCCTGGACCACATAGCTCGGCCAACCGACGCGCTCCACATCAGCTTGTGGATGAAGTTTCGGGTCCAGGCGCCTGGACCAACTCCAGGCACTCGGATCGCCTAGGTGCCTATGGCTTGCCCGGGTGATCTTGGTCCGGGCGCCCGGATCCCTTTTCTTCAATAGCTTTCCCTTGCAGAAAAGGTTAGTCTTGGGCAACCTAAAAATATTTTTTTCCTATAAAATAGAGTTAGCATAACATAATAGAATATGAGTAGTAATTAAATTCTATCTCCTCGAGACTAGGATCTAGTCAACGTCTCAGTTCAAGTTTCCCAAATTGACCTAAGCTGGACTGACACCTACAGTTCCCTCAACGGGGAGCGCGTCCTCACTGGGTCTCTCCTCCAGTTGCTTACCTTTACTTACCACTTGCAATCACTCAACTTGCCTCTGATCAACTAGGTCTTCCCACCAGTTGTCGGTCTGCAGACCCAACTGGACTTCGGTCAGTTGTCAAGTCTTGCGGACCCAACCAGACTTCCCGCCAGATATCGGGCCCCACGGACCTATCTGGACTTTGCACTAGCTATCGAGCCCCGCGAACCTAGCTGGATTTCAACCTGGTGTCAGGTCCTTCAGACCAGTCAACTCCTGCACAGTTGGTAGAAGCGTTAGACAAACAACCCATCTAATTATAACCTATTTGTCATAGATCAAAACTAGACTATTAGTGCAATCTGCACCAATAGCTTAGTTGATAAAAAAAAAAAAAGAGATCCGGGCGGTTCACATTAATAGGGGATCACTTATACAAGAGGGCTTTCTTGAGACCATTTCTCAAATGCATCGAGTCGGAGGATATTCAATATATTATATAAGAAGTGCACCAAGGTTCTTGCGAAAGTCATCCGGGTAGTCGTTCACTAGCTTGAAAGATTCTATTGGTCGGTTATTTTTGGCTCACCCTACAGGCAGATGCAGCTTGGACTGTGGCAACCTGTTTGTCATGTCAAAGACATCAAAATATACTACATCGACCTATGGAAGAGCTGTAGACATCCATTGTCTCTTGCCCATTCGACTAGTAGGCCATAGATATTGTTAGACATTTTCTCATGGCAACCGATCAGAGAAAATTTCTTCTCATAGCCGTGGACTACTTTTCTAAGTGTGTGGAGGTTGAGCCATTGGCTAAAATAATGGACCAAAGGGTTATTACATTCTTATGGCAGAATATCGTGTGCCTGTTCGGCATCCCTCATAAGCTTATCTCTGACAATGGGAGGCAATTTCAATGATGGAAGATTAAAGAGTGGTGTGTGAGCCTTCACATCTGTGACTTATCTGTAAAGCAATGGTTAAGCAGAAGCCACTAATAGAGAAATCATCAGAGGACTCAAAATTCAACTCGACCACCATGGAGAAAGTTGGGTCCACGAGCTACTGAGCATGCTATGGGCTTATCGCACCATGCCTCGAGAAGCCACCATCCTAACCCCATTCCACATGGTGTACCAATTGAGATCAGCATTGCATCTAATCGGAGATAGTTATATGATAAAGAAAATTACGAGCGACGTCTTATGGAGTTGGACTTAGTAGATAAAATAAGAGATAAACCAGTCGTTCAGCTGATGGTGTACCAGCAAAAAATGAAGCAAAACTACAATAGAAGGGTTATTCCAAGATCTTTCTAAGTCGGCGACTTAGTATGGAAGAGAATCAAACCAATCAGCGATGTTAGCAAGCTAGAGGCTCCATGGTGTGGACTATATAAAATAATATAGAAGTTCAGCTCGGATTCTTACCATCTACAAGATGAGAATGGAAAGAATATGGATGACCATGGAGCGCAAACCATCTACAACCCTATTGGGTCGGATAGTAAGTTTGTGATTGAATTTATATAAATTGTAAAAATATTTGTTTTATGAATGCAGGAAGATTTGAATGAAAAATAACTAAGTGTTCTAGACTTTTGAGTCGATCAACCGAGTTATAAGTGAGCAAAACTCTCGCACTAAGTATCTAGACTCTCGAGCCGGTCAGCCGAGTTATAAGTGAGCATGCTCTCATGCTTCTAGATTCTCACACCGTTCGACCGAGTTATACATTCACTAAGCTCCCGCACCAAGTATCCAAACTCTTGAGACAATCGGTTGAATTATAAGTGAGCATGATCTCACACTTCCAGACTCTCACACCGTTCGGACGAGTTATAAGAGATTTAATCTCTCGCACCAAATATCCAGACCTCGAGTTGATTGACCGAGTTATAAGTGAGCATGCTCTCACATTTCTAGACTCTCACATTGTTCGACCGAGTTATAAGTGAGCAAAGCTCTAGCACTATGTATCCAGACGCTCAGTCGTTTGGCCAAGCTATAAAATGAGTAGGCTCTTGCACTAAGTGTCCCAGATACTCACGCCAATCGGCCATCTAATGAAAGAGCTTGTTCCCGATCAAATCTTTAAAAGTTAAACCGAATGGCTAAGTGGAGAGTAAACTTACTTTCAATATTAAGTGTGGAGACTCTCCTATGGACCCAGGAGACCACTACCATATGAATTTTTTATAGCATTGCTCAAGTCGATTGGGAGAGCTAAGCCTCACAAACAAAAAAGAAGTAAGCTATAAGTTAGAGCAGCCATAGAACAAGAACTCTAAAAAGCAAAACGAGCATGCATTGAACCATACTTAGAAATTTTCTACAAAGTTACTTTGTGGTTATAAGAAACTATCAATAAGCTTGATAGAAAACTATGCCAGATCCGCAATCACGTCGTCGAGGAGCCCCTCCAAGATCTTTTGCCTTTTTATGAAGGAGGAAGGAACCTTAGTAGAAATGCAACCACCTTCCTTCAGCTGTCGGATGGTCACATCAATGCCATAGCCAAATAGTTTGATGGTCTGATCAGTCTGCACCTAGTTGAAATCTCTGGAGTGAAGATATTCCATCCTATAGGTTTCCAACCGGTCGGGCGCTTCCTCCTTATACTTAGCAAGTTCAGACTTGAGTGATCGCAGCTCGGTGTCTTTCTTGTCGATTATTCTTTTGTGCTGACCAAGCTAGAGTTCATGGCCTGTCTGCTTGGTCGTATAGCCGACTTGCTCTGCGGCCAAGGTGGCCTTTGTCTCTTCCAGCTTCTTCATCAACGCCCAAGCCTCCTTATTTTTTAGGTCAAGATCTTCTGGCCCTAAGTTTCTAAGTGTTGGCTGAGTTGATCTTTGCCTCAAAATTATGGGCTTGCTTCCTAATCTTTTCCAACTCAATGGCCTAATTGTGATTTTTATCCTTTTCCATGGTTAAATCCCACTCAGATCTAAGAAGCTGGTCAGATTACTCCTCCAAGTCATCTTTTAGTTGTGTCACCTCTGTAGTTAGGTGTTCGATCAAGACTTGGGAAGCACCCACGTCCTCGCCCGCTGTTTGCACCTGCTTGAGCTCATGGTCCAACTGAGATAGCCTTTGGTAGAGACCTAGGTCATCCACCTAGAACTGGTATATAAAGAAATTGGCTACGTGAGGCTGAACGGAAAGAATAAATTTAAAAATAATTTAGGAACTTACCCCATTGGAATTTTGGCTAAATCAATCAGCTAACTTAGATGGAGGGATGGTTGCCACCCAGGCTTTGGCTTCTACCCAGGTCTGGGCCAAGGGACCCTAGATCCTTATCTTGTGCTTGGGTATGCGTGGCTGCTCAGGATTGGGGTACCTCCATTCATCAATGGGAAATCTAAGGATGGTCATTACATGCCCGTGTGAACTAGAGCCAATCCGCTCTGAGCTGGCTTGGCTCTTAGATTTGGACATTAGAGTGGAGCGGATGGTGGAAAGAGGAGCTATAGGGCAAGCTAGCGCCAGCAGTAGATAAGATAGAGGTTGGACTACGATGGCACCAGACAACATCTCGGAGAGAGAGGGCATCCGATCAAAGGAAGAAGGAGTTGGTTCACTGGTTTGTCTCTCAGGAGTAGCAGAAGTGGAGCTTTTGCCCTGTTCCAAAGAAGTCGGTGTGTAGACGTGGTTGTCTAGGATTAGGGAATAGAAGACGTTAATCGAGCAGTAGCTTCCATCTAGAGCCTCTTGCAGCATTGCCGGCGAATCAACGGCTCTGTGAAAGTCATTGATTCTGAAGGCACTGATATGGGTGCCAAGGAGGGTCGCTCGAGAGGCATCTCGCCAATGTTAGCAGCAGTATCACTCCCAACTGCTTAGCTCGCTTCTCTTCGCTGGTATGCACCTCCGAGGTTCCGACCGACAGTAATCCATGACTCTCTAGCTCGGCAACTCCACAAGCTTTCAATTCTTCATCTACTAACTTAGTGGAGCCATTAAGTAAAGCCTTAAGCATCACTTTTATTGCAAAAAAAAAAAAAAAAAATCAATTAGACCAAAAAACAAGGGAAGGAAAAGCGGCTCACCAAAAGTGTAGGGCAGGTGGGCTCAGACGAGACTCAGTCCAAACATATACAATACGCCCTCCAGCAGCAGCTTATGTATGTGAAATTTTAGGCCGGTTAGCTGTGCGACGGCTTGGAGGTAGGCTGACTCCTGCTGATATTTGCCCAGTTCGAGAGAACTCGATGGTTGCATCTGCTAGCCGGCAGGAAAATGGGTCGGTCGAGGAGTTGGACATAAAAGTAGTGGGATTTCCAACCCTTATTAGACGAGGACATCTTATCAAAATAAACAATGCCCACTTATGCCTGGAAGAGAAAGACGTCAGGCTCAGACTATTTGGGATAATAAAAATAATAGAAAATATGACGATGAAGAAGGATCATGTACAATCAGAAAAGCACCACACCTCGCACAATAACCTAAACGAGTTTGGTATTAACTATTGCAAAGGAATGTGAAAATGTCTATAGACTCGGAAAAGAAAGGAGGTATTGCAAAGCGAAGATCAGCATACAATTGGTCCTTAAAGAAAGGGAGGAAGCCATCAGGAGGTGTGTGAGGACAATCATATGAAGAAGGGATAGCAATTTGGTGATCATTAGGAATATAATAAGTCATTTTCATTTGATCCACCTCGTTGCCATTAAAATCCGATGAAGTGGGGTTGTGCCATAAACTCGAGACAACAGGAGGAGGAGAAGGAGAGAGCGCCATGTGAAGGAAGATGAAAATCAGAGATTGAAAGGAGAAAAAAAAAGAGGACTTACTAAAAGAGAATCGCCAACGAGGAACAGAAAGCAAAGAGCAAGTAGGCAAACGAGGGTGAAGAAGAAGGTGATACAATGAAGGGAGAAAGGACTTTAAAAACCTTATCGACAGTTATCCAGAGTCATCCGATCAAGGGCTTGGTAAAACCAGATTCGATAAGAACCGTCAAAATTTGAAAAGATAGTTGTTACATCGAATCCTAATAGCCACCTGTCACATCGAATAGTCGGCAACAGAGGATCATGAAATGTGGCATTCAATCACAAGTGACATTAATGAGGGATGGAAATGATCAGCATGCGTATGATTAAAAAACATGCTCAGCATACTTTACATTAATAGAAAAGGATTTGAGTAATTTTCAAGAAAATAGGATGACATCAGCAGCAATTAAAAGGCATATGAGTGTAGGTGGCCGCTCGAGAAAGAGACCAGAAAGAAACTAACAAACAGCTAAGTGTCATCCGCGTCTGATCCGAGCGGTGTCAATCCAAAAGTCTCCCAATCAAGAAGAAATTAGCTTCTTTAGGAGCTGTAAGAGAAATAACTGTGCAATCCGAGCGGCGACCTAGATAGCAAAACACCTAGTTAGGAAGAAGAGTTGTAAAAAAATACTAATTGTCTAGTCAGTCGGACTTGCAACATCCTTCGACTAGACTTGAGGGGAATACTTGTGATACGATGATAAAGATGGGCCCCCCAAAAGTGGGTTAAAGTAGTAAAGATCGGCTGACGTGGAGGTCAAAGTCAAATGATCAATGTCGTAGGGTCGGGTGGACTATGAGACCGCGAACTGAAGATCATGCAAGGTTAGCCGAGCGAGCCCTGAGAGCCGGTTAGATGTGAAAGGCCAACCAGACCATCCGACTGTTCCGAGCAGTCGTCCTCTGCAACTTGCAGTCGATGTCAGGAGTCAAATACTAAGTTACTTGGCCCACCGCCCTTGCCGATCAGACCTTAGGTCTAATCGGATGCAATGCGCCTCTCCGACAATAGTAAAGTTGAGTGAAGAACAAGTCGACAGCTTCACTCCATATAGCCGAGCTGGTGACATCTCGTCCAAGTAGCCCCCGGTCGGCCTACAATGGGACCCATATACATGTCTTACCATACTCTTTGGGAAATTTGTGTCACCGACAACAGAGAATGTCCTACAAACAAATCATACTTTAAAAGCTTCTAACCTATCACATCACAAAGATTTGTATATTCGCTTCAGGAAATGTATCAGAGATAATTTTTTACTTGTCTTTTCTCAGAAATCTTTAGAAAACGTGTATATACTTTAGAATACATGCACTGACGCTACAGTGACACTATAAAAGAGGTTCTCCATCTACAGACGGAGGTATGTGATACTTTATTATTCTACGTGCACTCTGCTACCGTTCACTTCTACTATTATCTCCTTCGAAACCTAGTACTGACTTGAGCGTCAGAGGGCCAACGCTGAGGACCTCTTTCCTGGTCCGACACTAACGCTCCCTGCCTTGCAGAATAGCACGGAGTCTTCATCCGGTCAATAGTAAAATCACATTCCTAGTTAACCATCTTCTTAGCTCTTGGACATGATCAAATTTTATTTCACTCCACATCATCTTTACTATTTTCAAAATGCCCCTGATAGCTTTCATGTTTGTGAATATGCCCTTTAAAGTTTGGAAACTTGTCAATTCATCCTCTAAACATTAATACCATTAGTGTACTAGACAGAAAAAAACAAAAACAATGCAGTACCTTTCAGCTCTAATGAAATAAACATCATGTATCCGTCACACATTTATTTGATATTAATAATTAAGGGGTTAAATAACAATAATTTTTAAATTTTATGGGAAATTTAATAATAATTTTTTTAAAAGTTTTTTTCTACGAAATGGATAAGTATAATTTTTATTATGAGATAGAACAATGAAAAAATAATATAAAATTCCAATATTTTACTAATCAAGCTCTTTCATAAAATCACTTATAGAACACTTAATTAGTTAAAGTTGTTGACAAAAGCATCACGTATCAGCAAAAGAATCTAGGCAACTTTTAGCTCCAAAACTTTTGTCTAATGTCTCTCTTTCCACATAGTAGTTGGCAAGTCTAATTATTTTGAATGACCACATGACTCGTTACCCGAAAGACACAATTTTAAGTGTCCACAAGCAATATCGACTAATCTACTTCAATAGTTCTTTTCAGGCCTAGGTAACACATATATCAATTTATTAGTTTAATCTCACGAAAAACCTCTAAGTCCAAGTGATGGGTAAAAGTCTCAAATGCAGCACACTGCACATAACCACTAGAATAACTTTAACCGCACTTGATTAGATCAATATATAGGTACATCATAGTTTGTAAACAATCTTGGATCGTAGGATCGCACATCCTACAATTTGGAAGCACAAATCAATCCTGAATCATGCAAAATCGATTTTGCAATAAAATCGGAGTAGAATCAGTAGGATTAGTAGAATTAGAATAGGATTAGTAGGATCATAACAAGATGAGAGCATGATTAATGGAAGTTTTTAGAGGTCATAACTTTTGACTCGCGTTAACTATGAGACTTATAATATATCAAATCAAAACTTGTTCACAGATCTATAGTTAATTTCAAGGTTTATCCTTAATCACCTAGTTTCATATCCAAAAAATATTATTTAAAGTCTTTTCGATGACCCCGAAGATTTTTAGTCTTTTTTATTATCTTTTTTTATCTTTTACAGAGTTAGGATTAGAGTTTTATGACTATTTAAATATTTGTCTATTTTCTGAGTCTGTTTTTATTAATAATATTCTATCATTTCTTTTTCCAAAATAATAAATTTTTGGATGTTTATTCTTTGATATTTTGTAGAATTAACATATCTTTAAAAGATTATTTTCGACGTTGGTGTTGAATCAAAGGATTCAATAGCTTTCCTATGTTAGCTATTTTGTTAACTTTTAAATTGAGTCATCTTATAAACCAAGAGAACAATCTTGAGGTTGAATGTGATTATTATTATTATTATTATTATTATTATTATTATTATTGTGTTAATAGATATTTTATACTCTTTTTGTGAAATGGAAATATAAATATTATTTATATATTAAATGAGTTTTTTTAGATATTTTTTCTAATGATTAACTATGTATCATAAAATTTTAATGATTTTTTATATGATTGTACGATTCCATCATCCAATCCCAGCCAATTCGATTCTGACCTCAAATTGATTCTGTGTAGGATCATGATTTTAAAAATTATGCGTCCCATTTAAGTGACACTACTTGAACAATTTTATCCCTACAACACACTGAAAACATGGACAATGGCATGTTTTTGTTCTGATATAATTAATTACATTATGCAATAATTACTGTTCATAATAACTAATTAAAATGACAAGCAGGAGATGTGCATGTCACACTGGTTAGAACTTTTGAGCTAAAAAAGTGTGGCAAAATTTGGCACCTTGTTTGTATTTGAGTCCTTCATTTCATCAACCATTGCAAAACTCAACTCCATTTGTGTAGTATACAGCACTTTTGCTGTTCCATCTATCTTCTGATCTTGTCAAGTTTATCCACATATAACTGTTTGCCTATTGAAAATGGACCTTTGACATGGAGGCTCTCCCTTTTCTTTCTCTTGATAGATAGATTTTGTTCCACTTATTATTTTGATGATAACAGCTATTATTAATTAAATTCCTGAAAAATTGTTATTAAAGATATCAATTTTTGTAATTAATGAAACAAAAGTAAAAGAAAATAATTAAGGGTGGCATCTTTCTCTTTCTCTCTCCAAATTAATGCAACACTGGCTCTCTCCCTTCCCCCACACAAAAATTGCTTGTGAGTTACAGACATTGGATATGGAAAGGCAGTAGAATTTCTCTCCCATCCACTCATTGTTTCAATCATAGCCACTCCAATTCCACTTCAGAGCCACCACCAATCTCCTTGCCCCACAATACTACTACCATCCTCTTGTCGATGTTTTGATCCAGCTATCTGATATCTCAAAGCATTTGGGGCAAGTGATGAGAGATAAGGGATCCCCTTCCCCTTTCATGTATGTCTACTAGCTATGCTCTCAATTTGCTACTCAAGATCCATCTCTTGTAAATTAAACCCTCTTCCTCCCTTCTTTGATCCCCTCGACGCGTGAAGAGACATCGATCGTCCATTGCTAGTGTGCGATCTAGGCTAAATTTTTGGCACAATGGCAACGCAAGCTTTACGTCATGATCAGCATATTTGCTATGTCCAGTGCATCTTCTGCAACACCATCCTTGTGGTATAAATATGTTGGCATAGCTCTAGTTCAATTCATACTATATATTATTTGGTCTTCCTTTTTTTTAAGATTCAGTTTAGAAATAACCAACATTTATTTCTTGAAATATATGATCTAGGTCAACATATGCATATATGTGATAGTCTCATAGAGGGGGCAAAGTTTCATTCATTGTTGAAGTCTTTTTAGGTTTTCTTCTAGGGTTCTAGCTAGGGTTCGTCTTTATAGCTAGTAAGCTATGTGGAGACTGACCTATTTGACTGGTAGTATTATTTATTGTATACTTGACGATATGACAGAAACCGATCCAAATGTTTATATATATATATATATATATCAAATTGACATTTGAATGACACGCATAAACTCTTCAAATATTGATCTTCCACTTCAATGTTGGTCCTACCAATTTTTTTTTTTGACTTTTGATGTATTATTCTTTGTTTGGTTTCTACTGTTTTTGAGTAATTAACTTCTGCGTGTGTTTGGGCAGATCTCTCTATCCATTTTGTTAGAAGAAATATATAATACAACTTTCACAGTTTTCGATCGTGAAAATTATCCTTGTTCTTTCCAGATTTAGAAATGATTAACATCATTTTTTTTCCCAGTTTTCTTGTTTCAGTGGCTTGAAAACTGAAAAAGAAGAAACACATAACCCACCTTCTTCTTCTGCCTCTTGTTCTTCTTCAGTTTCTTCTGATGTTGTTGTCTCTAATTTCCCTTTTTTCTCACTAAATTGAAAACTGGAAGAGAAGAAATTAACAAAGTACGTAAGCTGCTGGTATTACTTCTCTACGTTTTGTGATATTATCGTATTTTCTTTTGTTTTCCAATGACTTGAAAACTGCAAGTAAGAAAGAAAGAAAGCTGCTGCTTCTTTCATAATCATCACATTGTGATACTATTTTCTTCTTCGTCTTCTTTTGTGATATTGCTGTTTTTTCAGTGACTTCAGATGGAAAGAGTTCTCCTGCTTCATTTAATTTGTGATATCATTGTATTCTCTTAATTTTAAGCTTGGTCATGTTCTTCTTATTACTATTCTCCATATTTTTGTGAGATTCTTGTGCTTCCTTCATTTGAAGCTTCTTCTTCTTAGGACATAATTGTCTTGTCTTCATTTTGTGGTTCTTTCCAATGACTTGAAAACTGAAAGAGAAAAGAAACAAAGAAATCTTCTTCTTTTTTTCTCCATTTCAAGCTTCTTCTTCTTCTCATGATATAAATTCTCTTTTCTGAAAAATGAAACAGAAGAACAAAGGCAGGTGTTCATGCATTTGCCCCCATATTATGATACTATTTTTCCTTTAACGTACAAAACGTTTTTTTTTTTTAAATTCTTCTGACTCATGCTCTGTCACATTGATTTACGAGAGTGAGTGCAACATTTGTTTCCCCCTGATAGAAATTGCCTAAAAGGTAGGCCTTCAGCCATATTTAGCTCTAAAAGTTAGACATCGGGAAGGGAAAAGGTAAAGCTTACACATCAATGCTAATAAATAAGACCACACAAGAGACTAATCATCTTTTTCATCCCACTACACTTATCACAGACCACTAGCCTTTTGCCCTTCTCCTCCTCCTCATGCTACCATGGCAATAAATAC
The DNA here is from genome assembly GCF_018446385.1 of Zingiber officinale. NCBI lineage: Eukaryota > Viridiplantae > Streptophyta > Magnoliopsida > Zingiberales > Zingiberaceae > Zingiber > Zingiber officinale. The sequence goes on from NC_055998.1 coordinate 72,272,001, forward strand.
CCTCTCTGTGTTCAGCAGCTCATGAGCAGTACCTTCTTATTCCAAAGAATTTAAAATAATAATAATAATAATTATTATTACTATTATTATTATTATTTCTGCAGGTTTGTGTTCCACGAAACAGCTTGGCCAACAATAGCATTGTGACAGTAAAATGTGGACATTGCTCAAGCCTTCTCTCTGTGAACATGGGAGCCTTGCTTCAAACACTCACTTTTCATGATCATTTTCAGGTTTGCCAATCTTAATGATCTTTAATCCATCCCTGAGATCAAAGGAAAAACGTAAACAAAAAATATAAGGTTTTGGTGTTGCAGAAACAAAACATGGCGTCTCATAGAGGGAAAAGGATGGAACATGGTTCGCCTTCCAAAAGCACAAGGCCTTCCTTTCTGTACACAATGCCAAAGGATCAAAAACAAATGCTCCTGCCGCGTAATTAAGCTTCTATTCTCTAGTGTTGCTATTGATTAAATAAGTCATTCGTATTAAATAGATTATATTCGATATTAATCAGCACCTGAGAAGCGACAACGTGTTCCTTCTATGTATAACAGGTTTATCAAGTACGTTATTTATACATACATGCATTTATTTAAATTAAGAGTTTTTAATTATTGTGTTAATTAGTAGTTCAAATTATACAGAGAGGAAATACAAAGGATAAAGGCAAACAATCCAGACATCAGCCACAGAGAAGCTTTTAGTACTGCAGCAAAAAATGTAAAAAAAAAATTATATCATTTGCATTAGAATTTCCTATATATCTTCTCTCTTGCTTATAATGTGCTAAATAATAGTTTTTTACTATTATTTAAATTTTAGTGTAAATTATATTTTCTAATTAACTTTTGGTTGCAGTGGGCTCACCTTCCTCACATTCATTTTGGGTTAACGTTGGATAGCAATAAGCAAAAGGAGACCGATGAAGCCATTATGGCTGCACCAGCAAGCCAACAATTAGACCATGAGAACTTCTTCTGATAAAAACAAATATATATATATATATATATATATATATATATATTAATTAGTTTGATTTGTATATATGTGTGTGGAGAGAGATTTTAATCTCTAAGGACTGTATCCGTTGTTATTCTGAAAGAAACTTCTAAATTTTCTATATTTCTCTCTCTTACTTTTATAAAAATTATTCCTGGGAAATAATAAATACGGTAAATAGCCGGCTAGAAAATGAATATAAGGTATTTAATCAATGCATGTTATTTTAATAATATATGTAATCATTAATAGATAGAGAGATAATTTTAAAAAAATTAAATATAAAATAGATAGAAAATAATATAATTAACTTATAAAATATGATATTATTTAGACATCCTTAATAATAACCTTAATTAGGAAAGAGTCCAGATTCTAATTATTTATTAGTGTCCTAATAAATAATAGATAGATATATAATTGTCTGAACATTTATATTTTATATATGTAGCTCGGACTTTATTGAGCTTGTCAGAAGGAATGCACATGCACAATTTTGGATTTTTGGCCAATATTATTTAATTTGGTATACAATGTTTCTGAAAGTATAAATTTGAGTTAAATATTAGACCTTAATTAGGCTTGGCCAAATATTAGATCATGAGCTTTTCAGAAGGAATGCACTCAATGTTGGATTTTTGGCCAACAACTTGGGTATACAATATTTCTGAAAGTATGAATTTGAGTTACATATTAGACATTAATTGAGTTATAATAATAATGATTAAGGTAGAATGTAACCCTAGCTATGAAACCTTAGCATAGTGGAAATATAATGAAGTGTCAGTGTCAACAGCGATTCAGAATGTGTCAATGACTAGTCACATTTTTCACTTTGCTGGGGATTTCTTACCTCGCCACTCATCCATTAAATTATCTTTTATTAATATTTTATTTAATAATATTTATTATAAATATTTTTGTAAAATCAGATCATCAAGTCAACTATTTTTTATTCTTTTTTAATCGTATCAATAAACTTTAATAGCGTTTTTTCTATCTACAAATTAACAATTTTTATTTATTTATTTTCCGTTGATCCCCCTTAAGGCCTTCTCCTTCCTCCGCGCGCTCTCCGTTCTCCCCGCATTTCTTCTTCTTCTTCTTCATCAATTTTGGATGGTGTTCTTCTCCATCAATCGAGGAACTTTTCGTCGTTTCTTCTTCTTCTTCTTCTTCTTCTTCTTCTTCTTCTTTTTTATTTTTTATTTTTTGGTTGTTGTTGTTGCACGCAATGATGGGAGCCGTCTCTTCCTACCCAAAGGAAAAGGCCTTTTTGTGATTCCTCGTTGTTTTCCTCCATTTTTAACGGTTTTCATCGTATAGATCTCGAATGCACATCCGTTCTTGTGTGCAAGATCCATTTCGATCTTAAAGCCGTTGGTTCGGAGGCCATCTCGATCGGTCTACAGGTGTTTGATCTAATGCCGAAGAGACGTCAATGGGACCATTGATCGCTCAATCGTGATGGGGAATCTGTGTGTCGTCCCACGCTTCTCCAAGAGTGGATTCTTCCAATCCTTGTCCGCTATTCTGTGGCGCAACCGATCGAAGCAAGACGCTCTTCCTGTTTCCAATGGAAAGGGGCAGAAAGGCGAGGCATCCTTGCCCTCGCCCTTGCCCTGCCCAGCTGAACCAGTCGTCGAAGCGCCCCAACTAATCAAGATCCAGGAGAACGGGGCAAAGCCGGCGCCCATTCGATCATCGACAGATCGACCCGATAGGCCCACCCATGCGAAGAGAGGTTCCAGTGTCGCCGGACTGCAAGTCGACTTCGTGCTTAAGCGCCAAACCGAGAACTTGAAGAACCTCTACAGCTTAGGCAGGAAGCTTGGACAGGGACAATTTGGCACGACATATCTATGCGTAGAGAAGGCGAGCGGAAAGGAGTTTGCTTGCAAGTCCATTCTGAAGAGGAAGTTGACAATGGAGGAGGATGTGGAGGATGTGAGGAGGGAGATCCAGATAATGCATCACTTGGCTGGCCACCCAAATGTGATCTCAATCAAGGAGGCTTATGAAGACGCAGTGGCTGTTCATGTTGTGATGGAGCTCTGTGCAGGCGGTGAATTGTTTGATAGAATCATTCAAAAGGGCCATTACACAGAGAGGAAGGCGGCAGAGCTTGCAAGGGTGATCGTAGGAGTTGTGGAGGCTTGCCATTCCATGGGAGTCATGCACCGCGATTTGAAGCCCGAAAATTTTCTCTTCGTTAACCAATTGGAGGATGCACCCCTCAAAACAATCGACTTCGGATTGTCTATTTTCTTCCGGCCAGGTACTATTTTATTGTTGTCGTTAAATTCTAGTTGAAGCTCACGGTGAAGCTTAATTTGCTCCTTCATGTTTATGCTCATGCACCTACACTATTTTATCAAGGACAATTTTCAAAATGCCCCCCCCCCAAAGCTTGATTAACTATAAACACCTCCTAAGTTTCGATTTTGTTGTCAAAACGCTTCCTCTCCATTAACAAATGAATTTTTTAGGTTGTAGTTTAGAATGGTAAAATAGTTATTTTGATCTTCGACAGGTAGCATTTTGACAACAAAATGGAAAGCTTACGGGGCAATAAGTATCATGCTTTAATATATTTATTCCATATAATCACGGTTATTGCCTTGTTGGATTCATAGGATATCCATCATTTAGGGTAAATCTTGACCATAAGATTGTAAGATCCTATGGTTAAATTAAAATCTTGACTAATTTGACTTAGAGGACAACAGAGTTAATCAAAAGATGAGTTTGCTCTATATAATTTTGTTGTGTTACTTGTTATGAATTGTTTCCTTCCAGTGTATTATTTAGCAGATTCCCCTTTTCAGGAGAGATCTTCACTGATGTTGTCGGTAGCCCTTACTATGTTGCTCCTGAAGTCCTAAAGAAACGCTATGGTCAAGAGGCAGATGTATGGAGTGCTGGAGTCATCATTTATATTCTTCTTAGTGGAGTTCCTCCATTTTGGGCTGGTGAGAAGTTGTTCCTCAGTTTTATCAGCATAGTGTTTATGTATATATCGTTACGTAGACAACACTTTATTATGTGCTATCATTCTAACTATATTTGTTATAATTTGTCCTTCAGAAACAGAGCAAGGTATTTTTGAAGAGGTATTGCATGGTAATGTTGATTTTCAGTCAGATCCATGGCCTAGCATCTCAGAGAGTGTGAAAGATCTAATAAAAGGAATGCTCGTTAGGGATCCCAAGCAGCGGTTGAGTGCCCATCAAGTTCTGTGTAAGTACTTATTTTTATGTAGAGATAGGATTGAGTTAGCTAAAAGCTAGTTTGCTTTCGAAGTTTTATTGTTTGCAAGAGAAAACTATGATGATCTAGTTCTATGGTGAATTGTGTTTGCGGAGCTTGCTTTTGGTTTCCTGTCAGGTCATCCGTGGGTGCAAACAGATGGAGTCGCCCCTGATAGGCCTCTAGATTCTGCTGTTCTATCTCGACTGAAACAATTCTCTGCCATGAATAAGCTGAAGAAGATGGCTATCAGAGTAAACTTTTAAAATTGATTTTGAAGAATTCATATCATACTTTTATTGCAACTATGATGTATTTGTCGAGGTAATGTTGTTCTAAAATGGTTTTTCTGTAGGTGATTGTTGAACATCTTTCTGAAGATGAAATTGTTGGCCTTAGAGAAATGTTCAAGATGATAGACACGGACAATAGCGGGCAGATAACATTCGAAGAACTCAAAGTTGGATTAGAGAGGGTTGGTGCAAATCTAAAGGAGTCAGAAATCTATGCACTTATGCAAGCGGTAAGTAATTCAAAGATAAGCAAGCTATTCTAGTGTTAATCACTTCTTATTCCAAAAGCTAGTTAGTTTTTACACTCAGATCTCCTCCTTATCCATATATTTCTTGAAATTTGGAAAATTTTAGGCAGATGTTGATAACAGTGGAACTATTGATTACGGCGAGTTTGTTGCTGCAACTTTGCACCTAAACAAGATAGAGAGGGAGGACCATTTGTTCAAGGCCTTCTCCTACTTCGACAAAGATGGGAGTGGATATATAACTCAAGATGAACTGCAACAGGCTTGTGAAGAGTTCGGCATAGCCGATGTCAAGCTAGAGGACATGATTAAAGAAGTTGATCAAGATAATGTAACCCTCTACAAAACTAACTATCATAAAGATAAGTTTCTCACCTCTGGATATCTTTCATTTTTGCAGGATGGACGAATAGATTACAATGAATTCGTAGCCATGATGCATAAAGGAAACAATGGACTCGACAAGAAAGGGATGCAAGCGAATTTCAGTATTGGTTTTAGAGATGCATTGAAGATTGGTTGACAAGGAAATTTTGCTAAGATTTCTTATCATTCTTTTTGTTTCTTTGTTTGTAACTATTATCGAGAGTTTTAGGAGCTAAAGTTGTATTTTGTTGTATGTATGGATGATTATCAGTGCAAAATAGTTTGGAGTTACGTATACTTAATTCAGTGCAAAATCACATAACAAATCGTTTTAATTTCTGATGAAGACGGAAAAGTTTTAGAGAATTCACATGAATTCTTTATTTCAATAGGAGGAATTTTTCTATGTTTAAGAGTGAAAAGCACAGAGTACCTCAAAACAAAGATGATGATGTTGTTTTAATTACAGCGTCTGCGATTCGATCGGAGCAGAAGGAGGTGCTTCAGCACCACCGTCGCCGCAGATGAACTTTTTTGCCTCCGCCACCGCTTCCGCTTCCTTGCTGGGATCGATCAGCTCGACGCCGTGACAGCCGTCGGACTCCAAGCTCGTCACCACGATCACTCCCCTCCTCTGCAACAACCTCGCGAACTCCTTTTGCCGGTCAAGAAGTGGATCTCCGGTATGTCCTCTGACCAAGCACGGCGGGAAATCACGCAGTCCGGCGAATAGCTTCTCTTCGTTCTTAAACGGGTTGGAGTACTCGTGGTCCCTGTCGACGCCCTCCGGCAACGCCAGCTCCCACATTAAGTCGTTCTCCGCCAAAGATAGGATCTTGCCATTCTTCAGCCTCTCCTCGGAATCAGTCCTCTCGATTCCTCCGAAGTAAGGCTGGTCCAGCACCAGGCCAGCGATGCTCAGCGGGGCCAAGGAGTCCTGGATCGCCGCCGCCCGGAGGGCGGCGTGGAAGGCGATGGTCGCGCCCGCGCTGTCGCCCATGAGGAAGCAGCGGGAGAAGTCGGCGCATTCGGTGAGCGGGAAGGGGAGGTTTCCCTCCGCAGAGGCCCCCGTGGCGTGGGCCCGGAGCCAGAAGAGGGCGTCGAGGGCGTCCTCGAAGGCAGCGGGCAGGCGGTGCTCCGGAGCGAGGCGGTAGTCGACGGAGAGGACGACGGCGGGGAGGGCAGCCGCGAGGCGGGAGCAGAGGCCGTGGAAGGGGGAGGAAGCGGCTCGGAAGATGATGAATCCGCCACCGTGGATGTAGACGATGACCGGGAGCTTGGATCCGGCGGGAGGCAAAGAGGGTAAGGGGAGGAAGAGTCGAATACCGGTGCGGCGGGCGGAGTCGAGCGGGAGGTCGCGGCAGAGGACGGCGGCGTCGGAGGAGGGAGGAGAAAGGGGGAAAATGGCGTCTCTGGTGAGGGAGCCATCGGCGTTACGGGAGATCCTCAAAACCTTGTAGGGATCCATGGCGGTGCAATCACTCTTCTTTCCGCCATAAAAGATCGCGATACAGCTTTTAAAGGAGAATTCCATCTGAACCAGCGCCGGTTGTTCAACGGTTACAATTTCATTTTATATTATTAACGAATATTAATTTTTACTTATTATTATTATTATTATTATTATTATTATTATTCGGATGAAATAATTCAACAGTGTGGATGGTCCCAACCTTTCTTTCAACAAATATTTTTGAATATTTATAGATTAATTTAATGTGCTATATGCATGCAGTTAACAAATCTTTATTGATTCTAAAATAATTAGCTACCGTATTTAAATAATTACTAAGTACTATGATTTTTTTTTAAAAAAAGATATATTTATTTTCTTTAATAGGGAGAATTGACTTAGTTATAATAGGTACGTTCCTTTTTAACGTTAGACTAAAAAAGGTACATTTAATCAATTATATTTAATCTTTTGTAGTAGTTGGCTATAATATGGAAACAAATTAATAATCTTACTCGATTAATTGTAATCGATTATAGACAAATAATTATGTCAATAACATAATTGGAGGAATAGTTGATACCCATTTAATGTAGATTAAAATTTTAGATTAAATAATTTAATTAATTATATTTAATTATTTTTAATGATTGATAATTATTATATAGGAACAAATCAATAGGAAAATATTTATTAATTGGACAAATTAATAGGAAAATATATATACATATATAGAAAACTGATATTTTTTTTTAACAAGGTACGAAAATATATTTATTAGGGAGAAATGTACTGATCTGCATTATGCACTGAATATACATTTAGTAATATTCATATATTATTAAAAATAAGTCATTTGTTGATATTAGCATAAAGTTCTTGTAGATTTAGTATAGTGTCTTTTTCGCTCCACAAGGATCAAGATCAAATGAATATTCATATTTTTTCTATCGAAGAAAGATATATCTATGATCTATCCATGAATAATGGTCGAGTAAAATATAAATTATTAGATATTCGGATAAAAAAGATAACAAAATTCTTAACTATTCAATAAGACTTGATCACACTATGGGTATGTTTGGTTCGGGGTTATTCTTGATAACCTTAGTTATTCATCTAAAGTTATCAACAAAAACCTTATTTGGTTTAGGTATTCGATGATTCCCGAGTAATGTTCCATGCTCTACACGTCAGCAAAAGGGTCATGTAGCCCAGAATCGGAAAATCTCAGAAAACTAAGGTTTTTCTTGATTTCGGAGTTAACGAATTTTTTTTTACCAAAAATACCCTTCGATAAGAAAAAACATGGAAAAAAGAGAAAAAATATAAAAAAAATATTAAAAAATATAAAATAAAAATAAAAAATGTTTAAAAAATTTTAAAAATAAATATTTTTTTTAAATTTTTTTTAAAAATATAAATTTTAAAAATAAAAAATTTTTAAAAAAAATTTAAAAATTAAAAATTAAAAAAATTTAAAAATTAAAAAAATTTAAAAAATTTTAAAATTTTAAAAAATTAAAAAAAAAATAATTTTTTAAAAAAAATCAAAAAATTTAAAAATAAAATAAATAAAAAAAATTAAAATTTAAAATATGTAAAAAAATAAAATAAAATATAAATATAAATAATATAAAAAAATATAAAAACATTAAAAAAATAAAAAAACACATAAAAAAGTAAAAAAAATATACAAGAAAAAAAAAACTAAAAAAATATAAAAAAATAAATAATAATAATAATAATATGTATAGTTGATTTTGTAATTGAGGGTAATACGGTAAAATATTAAACTAAGGTATTCATTAAAACCTTCAAACAAACAAGTTTTTGTTACATTATGTACGTTGAACCGAACAACATTTGGTTATGTTTTATTCCCCATAACCTTGGTTATGTGATTACCTGGTAATCACATAACTAAGGTTATACATGATAACTTGAACCAAAAGCACCCTATATATAATGGTCATTAAAATCTTATATATTCTTTTATTATTATTCCTGGGCAACGCACAGGTTATCAGTGCATTTTTTCTTTATTTTTTTAAAAATCAACATTTTCTTGAATAAAAATCCCAACTACATTATTATAACTCGTAAAATCTTAAAAAAATTTTGCTTAAATACTATAACCAAATTGGAAAACCTAAACCCTAGGGTAAAGAATTAAAAAAACTATATTAAAATTTTTTAAAATGTTACCTATAGGGTTCAAGCAATTCCCAACCGGATTATAGTGTTCAGTTAAAAGAAAAATTAATAATTAAAAATGAAAAAATTAGGGTGCGTTTGGTTTGCGTGTTTTTCATTTTTATTTTTTGGAAAACATGTGTTTTCTAGAAAATAGAAAATATTTTTAGACATTCTCTATTTTTCTAAAAAAAACTATCTATTTTTTAGAAAATAGATATAGAAAATGCAAACCAAACATCATTTTTTTAGAAATACGTGTTTTTCAAAAAATGAAAATAGAACATGCACAAATCACATTTACGGGCATAGTAATGTGTTTACGGGGTATAGTAATATATTTAAAATTTATATTTTAGAGAATGTTGATTTTTAAAAATGATTGTTTTTTTTAAAATACTAATTTTCTCTGTATATATATAAACAAAAAAATATAATTACGTATTTCAAGCACCAGCGTTGCATGTGTAATATAATATATGAAATAGACTCTCATAATAAAAAATTAATTTAATTTTTTATATCAAATAGTAAATTGATAAGAACAGATATTACACTTGATTATAGCCAAAAGGCCGAGAAACATATGCTTTTTAGCGTTGTCCGCCCAAGGTATTTATAGAAGTTTCTCCACACACAGTGTTTCCAATCTTAAGATATGAGACTAAAGTGAATCATGATAGTGTGTTAGGGTCGAAATGTGCTAGAGGGGGGAGGGGGTGAATAGCTCGTCGTGTGCTTGTCGTCTTGCTTCTTGGTGATGATAGGCAACAGAAAATACAAGAAATAAAAATACAACGCTAACATGGAGGATTTACTTGGTATCCACCTCAAGAAGAAGTGACTAATCCAAGGATCCACACACGACACGCACTCTCCGCTATGAAAACACTCCTTTACGATAACTACCGAAGGCGGAGAAACCTGTACAGGACTCACACACAAAGATACACAAGAAGAACAAAATACAAGCTAATACAATAGGAAACCTTACAAGATTTATACGGTAAAACCCCTAGCTTGCCTTTCTTCTTGTGTATTGTTGCCTCTTGAACGTTGGAAGTGCACCAGCACTTGTTTTCAAGAGCCTCCAAGAACTGGCTGTGAGCTGTGGAGATGTCGCAGTAAGGATCGGAGAAGAATCGGGTGAAAGTCTACTGAAGAAAACGCTCGTAACGGCATTATCCAGCGCCAACGGTCGGACCCCAATCGATTGGATTACTCTCAATCGATTGGGGAGACTTTGGATCGATCGATTAATCGATCCAGAGCACCTCTGTGCTCTTGGAAATCATTTGAATCGATTGTCCAATTGATTCAACATGTCTCACGATTTTCCAACGCTCCAATCGATCGGGTGATCGATTGGGAGGGCTTATGTGTGACAAACCCAGCTTCCCAATCGATCAATGAATCGATTGGGAGTAGAGTTTATCGCGGGACACACCCAATCGATCAACCGATCGATTGAGCATGATTCAATCGATCGGTTGATCGATTGATTTCAACTTGATTTGCTCTAATCAAGTCCCAAGCCCTTAAATCTCAACATCTGGTCAACCATGACCTGTTGGAATATCATGCCTAGAATTTGGTCACTCTCGACCTATTAGGACTTCCTCACTAAGTGTTCGGTCAATCTCTTTGACCCACTTGGACTTTTCTCCTCGTGACAAGTATCCGGTCAACCCTTTGACCTACTTGGACTTCTCAATACCAGGTGTCCGGTCAACCTTGACCCACCTGGATTTCCACGTGCCTGGCTTCACGCACCAGGACTTTCCTTCTGCCTAGCTTCACTCACTAGGACTTCCCATCTGCCTGGCTCCACTCACCAGGACTTTCACCTAGCTTCACTCACAAGGGTTTCTCATCTGCCTGGCTTCACTCACAAGGACTTTCCATTTGTCTGGCTTCACTCACCAGGACTTTCACCTAGCTTCACTCACTAGGGTTCCCATCTGCCTAGCTTCAATCACTAGGTCTTTCACCTGGCTTCAGTCACCAGGATTTTCCAACTGTCTGGCTTCACTCACCAGGACTTCTCCTCTGCCTAGCTTCACTCACTAGGTCTTTCGCCTAGCTTCATTCACCAGGATTTTGCAATTGCCTAGCTTTACTCACCAGGACTTCTCAGTCAAGTATCCAGTCAGTCTTGACCTACTTGACTCTTCTTCATATGTAACTGGCCAACCTTGACCAGAGGAGAATTGTACCAACAATCTCCCCAAATGAACGATTGCACCTGCAATCTCTATGTATTATCAGTCTCTATGTATTATCAAACATCAAAACCCAAGCATCAAGACTCAAGCTTGAGCCATCTCAAGCTTAGTCAACCAGGTCAACCTTGACAATCTCCCCCTTTTTGATGTTTGACAATACCTTTAAGTTAGGCTAATCCCATAGTCTCAACTTCCTTTCCTGCCAAAGTATGAATGAGGGTTTACTTCATTCTCCCCCTTTCCTAGAGGGCAAATTCCCTCTTTAGGTAATGAAGACCTAACTTAAACCCTACATTCTCCCCATATTGGCACACATCAAAAAGAACTCTCCCCCTAAAGAGTTACTCACCGTTGTTCACAACTTCACTTGTTGGACACAACACTACAATGAACGTCCCATACCCTTCACTGTATTAAATGCTCACTCTAGAGCATTAACCAATCCAACAATGAATGTCTCATACCCTTCACTGTATTAAATGCTCACCCTGGAGCATTATTCCACATTATAATGCTCATCCTAGTATTAGTTAGAGCCTAGAGCCAATCATTCGATGATTGTATTATGGACTTATTGTATTATATTCATATTTATATAAATAAAGGTATGTGTTTTTGGTTATTATACTTACTTGTATTGGTGTCAAATAAACTAAGTATAATAATGTCCTTGAGTAAAAGGTTCTCACCTATATCAATCGGTTAGTTGAACCGATAGTGAGATGATATAGGGAACACTACTCTTAATCATTCCTAGTCGAGTATTAACATTCAGGGACAATGTTAATGCAATAAGACTAGCATGTAGGTCAGCTCGATGACTTGATCTCACAAGTCATGGATATAGAGATATCAAGTTGACACATGGGTATACATTGGAGAATGTATACTGAATGACCCGCCATAAGAAAGTATCATGGATCGTTATATGAGTGTCATATACTTTCTCATGTGGCTATTAGTATGACTACTAGTGCTTAGACCTGAAGTCACCATGGATCCCTACATAAGGAGTTATGTACTTTGGTTTCGTCAAACGTCACCCGTAACTGAGTGGACTATAAAGGCGATTACTGGGTATGTAACGAATTATGCAGAGGGACGTGAGTGATGTATATGGGATTTATCCCTCCTATATGACGGGGGCGACATCGATATTCTTGATAGAGTGAGACCACGAAGTGCATGGCCATGCCCAAATGAGTCAATATGAGATATTGAGCTCATTTGATTTAGTGAGTCTACTTGGAGTTCAAGATTTAGATTGATCAGAGGATGACATGGTCTATGCCTCACATTGATCAATCTAGATGTCTAGGATAAAAGGACACTTGTCATATATTGTGAGGAGTCACAATTAGTAGTCACAAGGTGATGTTGGATCTCAACATTCTTGTAACTTGGGTAGTAATGATGTATTGCTAGATACCGCTCATTACTTATGCTTCTAAATGAGTTTAGGGGCATTGCCAACGTTACAAGAACCTATTGGGTCACACACAAAGAACAAGTGGATGGAGATTATGTTCATATGATGAATCAAGAGGATTAGATTCATTTGATAAATCAAATTGGATTAAGAGTAATTCTAATTGTGCTAATTGAGTTGGACTCAAGTTGATTTATGTGTTCAATGAGTCTAATTTAGATTATGACTCATTGAATCAATTTAATTAAATGAATTAGATTCATTATATTAAATTGGCTTGAATTAAATGGTTGGATTAGATCAACCATGAGAGAGATTAAGTCAAGTTTGACTTGACTTGAGAGGAAGAGGAAGAGTCAAGTTTGACTTGACTTTATGCCACATCATATGTGTGACTTGGCATTAAGTGGCCAATGATGATGTGCCACATCATCATAGTTAATACATGATTGTGCCACCTAATGGAAGTTACATCTTCTCCTTTGCTTTAATGTGGCCGGCCACATTAATGAGAGGAGTTACTCTTGATGTGGCCGGCCACTCAAAATGAATGGGATTCATTATTTTTCATTCAAGGCTAATTGCATCTTCTTCTTCCTCAAGCTTTCCTCAAGCTCTCCCTCTCCTCTTCTCTTGGTCGAAAATTTTCAAGAAAGAAAGAAGGTGAATGAGTTTGAGTTTCATGAAGAAAAAGGTAGAGTGATTGTCACATAGAAGAAGAAGAAGAGTGTTCATAAGATCCATTCTATTTCTCTTCTCTATCCTTTTTCTTTTATTCCCATCCGAGAGCCCTAGAAAGTGCTAGCACACTTGTGGTGTTCTCTGTTAGTTAGAGCCCTAGAGCCAATCATTTGATGATTGTATGGACTCATTGTATCATATTCTTGTATATTAATAAAGGCATTTGTTTGGTTATTATACTTATTTGTATTAGTGCCAAATAGACTAAGTATAATAGCGTCCTTGAGTAGTAGATTCATACCTATATCAATCGATTAGTTGAATCGATAGTGAGATGATATAGGGAACACTACTCTAAATCATTCCTAGTCGAGTATTAACATTCAGGGACAATGTTAATACAATAAGACTAGCATGTAGGTCAGCTCGATGACTTGATCTCACAAGTCATGGATATAGAGATATCAAGCTGACACATGGGTATGCATTAGAGAATGTATACTGAATGACCCGCCATGAAAAAGTATCATGGATCGTTATATGAGTGTCATATACTTTCTCATATGGCTATTAGTATGACTATTAGTCCTTAGACCTGAAGTCACCATGGATCCCTATATAAGGAGTTATGTACTTTGGTTTCGTCAAACGTCACCCGTAACTGGGTGGACTATAAAGGCGATTACTGGGTATATAACGAATTATGTAGAGGGATGTGAGTGATGTAGATGGGATCTATCCCTCCCATATGACGGGAGCGACATCGGTATTCTTGATAGAGTGAGACCACTAAGTGCATGGCCATGCCCAAATGAGTCAACATTAGATGTTGAGCTCATTTGATCGAGTGAGTCTACTTGGAGTTCAAGATTTAGATTGATTAGAGGATGACACGGTCTATGCCTCATATTGATCAATCTAGATGTCTAGGATAGAAGGACAATATTACATATTGTGAGGAGTCACAATTAGTAGTCACAAGGTGATGTCGGATCTCGACATTCTTGTAACTTGGGTAGTAATGATGTGTTGCTAGATACCGCTCATTACTTATGCTCCTAAATGGGTTTAGGGCATTGCCAACGTTACAAGAACCTATAGGGTCACACACTTAGGACAATTAGATGGAGATTAGGTTCATATGATGAACCAAGAAGATTAGATTCATTTGATGAATCAAATTGGATTAAGAGTAATCCTAATTGGGCTAACTTGAGTTCGACTCAAGTTGATTCATGTGTTCGATGAGTCTAATTTAGATTTTGACCCATTGAATCAATTTAATTAAATGAATTAGATTCATTATATTAAGTTGGCTTGAATCAAATGGTTAGATTAGATCAACCATGGAAGAGATTGGGTCAAGTTTGACTTGACTTAAGAAGGAAGACCAAAGGTTAATTTTGACTTGACCTTTTGCCACCTCATTGGTGAGTTGGCATTAGGTGGACCAATGATGATACTCCACATCATCATGGGTGCCACCTCATGGAAGTTACAAAGTCATTCTCTTAATGGCTTCATATTAATTGCAATTAATGCAATTAATTTGGGAGTTTTTCACCATGGAGAGTGGCCGGCCACTTGGTTTTTGAATGTGAATTCATTTTTCATTCAAGTTGTGTATCTTCTTTTTCTTCCTCTTGAAGCTCTTCCTCTCCCTCTCCTCCTTGCTTGGCCGAATCTCACCAAGGTGCTAGCACATTTTTGTGTGAGGTTTTCTCCACCTACGTGTCCGTGTGGATACTTCTAGAGGACCGACGCTTGACGGTCTAGAGATCCGGCAACTCCTTGGACGAGCGGGAACGCGAAAAGGGCACGCTTCAAGGTATATTCTTAACACATAGATCTAGGAGTAGATCTAGATATTTTTGTAACTCGTACTCGTAATTTTCGTTTGGTTTTCCTTGCACGGATCCGTTGGCCTTGGGTGATTCGGGGTTTCCGCGACGCGAAAAGCGGTTTTCGCGGCCCGAAAAACCCAAGTTTGTTTTTGGTTTTATGAAAACTAAATTTTCTGTAATTTTCTGTAAAATTATGATTTTCGAGTTTTTATGGGTAATTTTTCCGTAGAAGCGAAGCAGAAGTGTCTCAGCACTTGTAGGCTTCGGCTACCGGAAAGATTTTTCCAAAACGGCTTCGTTTCGCCCCAAAATTTTTGGGGACAGCAGCCTTGGGTGCCATTAGATTGCTTAGGAGCAACTCGCGATGGTTAGATCGTGGGTAGGGGTACTGCCCCTAACCCCGCAAGGGGATTTGCTCCGCGGTTGCACCCGAGATCGCTAAAGATTTTTCCGAAACGGCAATGTCTCGCCCAAATCGTTTTGGGACAGCGGGTTTAAGCGCTTAGATCGCAACGGAACCCTCGCGATGGTTAGATCGCGGGGGGGCGCTGCCCCTGGCCCCGCAAGGGATCCGCTCACGATTGTGCCGAAACCGCTAAACGGGTCCGCCGGGAAATTTTACTCGTAAAATTGTAAAAATTAATTTTAAAATTACAGAAAATTATGAAAAATATTTAATTTTGAATTATATATTAATTTTGTGATAGTCATGGCCCAAAAACCCAATATAATTGGATTGTGTTGTAATTCATAATACGGCCTGCGTGCCGTTATGTGTTGTATGTTTGTATTTTATTCGCGACCTGCGCGTCGTGCCTTCTCTTATATTCTTGTTGTAAATTAGATTTAGACTCGAATGTAACTCGAGTTTCAAATTGTAATGTACAAATTGGAGCAGTGGAGGGTTCACACGAGACGGAGTTCCGAAGCGGGCACGAGCAACACAAGGTGGTCAAAGGGAGGAGCTTGGAGAAGCTGTTGACCCTAGGTTGACCAATCGATCTTCTCATTGGCTTGAGAAGATCGTAGTAGGGCCATGACTAAATCACAAATAGATTAATTTATTGCTTGTGTATGTGATGCATATTTAATAAGTAGTTAATTAATTAGTGCCTTACGATTAGATTAGATCTAAGTCGTGCACATGATGCACCCTTGCGATTAGATTAGATCTAAGTCGTGCACAAGATGCATCCTTTTCGATTAGATTAGATCTCAATCGACTCAACTCTAATGCCTAACCATGCCGTGATACCTATCACTACCTCGATCACATGTATTGTTGAATCTGCCAAAGCAGAGTAATACATATTATCTTGGTAGGGTACGGAGGGGAAATCTTGGTCCCGCCTATCAACGCATTGGTGAATACAAACTCAATTAGATTGAGTATTCCTAGTTACTCGGTTGGATCGAGTCAACTATAGGCATTCTTCCAATAGTTGGAAAGGTAGGACAAAATCACGTTTATATTAACTCTCGGGCGTATTAGCCAAAGCTAACTCGAGTTTTAATATAAATATGGATCTTGATCCTATAAACAAGAGTTGCATAGAGATGTAATTGGTAATCGTTACCTACCGATCATACTAAGCCTTGGGCGTATTAGCCAAAGCTAACTCAAGGGTTAGTATGATGTGGATCTTGTCCCACATGAATTATAGTATTCAGCGGGAGCATCATTTAGTTAAAGACCTAATTAAATGATTTTAAAAGAATATGATATTTATTTCTGCAAATTTTCTGTTGTAGATAACCATGACATCGAACACGAATTCCTTCTCCTTGCGATCTGTCCTTGAGAAGGACAAGCTCAACGGAGCGAATTTCCTGGACTGGTACATGAACTTGAGAATAGTTCTCACCCAGGAACATAAACTGTATGTTCTGGAGCAGCCCATTCCGGAGGCTCCTCCTGCCAATGCCCCGCGAGCAGACAAAGATGCTTACAAGAAGCATCAAGACGACGCATTAGATGTGTCCTGTCTAATGCTCGCGACCATGAACTCTGAGCTTCAGAAGCAACACGAGTTGATGGGCGTTTACGATATGGTTGAGCATCTTCGCCAACTATATCAGGGACAAGCGAGGCATGAGAGATTTGAGATCTCTAAGGCACTGTTTCAGTGCAAGATGTCAGACGGGGCTCTTGTAGGTCCTTATGTACTCAAGATGATTGGGTACATAGAGAACCTACAAAGACTGGGGTTCCCACTTGGCCAAGAGCTGGCCACTGACTTGATCTTGCAGTCCTTGCCGGATAGCTATAGTCAATTCGTTCTCAACTATAACATGAACGAGATTGACAAGCCACTGCCCGAGCTACTTAGTATGTTACGAACTGCTGAGATTAACCTTAAGAAGGTTAAGCCCATTCTGATGGTCCAGAAGCACAAGGGCAAGGGCAAGCCCAAAGGTAAGGGAAAGTCCCAAACCAAGGGCAAAGGCAAGGCACTGAAGCCTAAAGGAGGGGTCGCCAAGGATGCTACCTGCTTCCACTGCGTTCAGACCGGGCACTGGAAGAGGAACTGCAAGGTATACTTGGAGGATCTTAAGAAGAAGCGAAGTGAGACTTCCACTTCAGGTATATATGTTATAGAAGTCAATCTATCTATTTCTACATCATGGGTATTAGATACTGGATGTGCTTCTCACATTTGTACTGATGTGCAGGCGCTGAGAAATAGCAGAGCATTGGCAAAGGGCGAGGTGGACCTACGAGTAGGCAATGGAGCACGGGTTGCTGCTGTTGCTGTAGGAACTTATCAGCTATCTCTGCCCTCTGGGCTTGTACTAAATTTAGATGATTGTTGTTATGTGCCTGCTCTTACTAAGAACATAGTTTCAGTTTCTTGTTTAGACAAGAAAGGATACTCTTTTATAATAAAAGATAAATGTTGTTCTGTTTATTTAAAAGATATGTTCTATTGTAGTGCACCACTAATAAACGGACTCTATATTCTAGACCTTGAGAGCCCTATCTATAACATTAGTACCAAGAGGTTCAAGTCAAATGACATGAACCAAACTTATCTCTGGCACTGTCGCTTAGGTCATATAAATGACAAGCGCTTATCCCAGCTCCATAAGGATGGTTTGCTGGACTCATTTGATTTTGAATCATATGAGATATGCGAGTCATGCCTACGAGGCAAGATGACCAAGACTCCCTTTAGTGGGCACAGTGAGAGAGCGACTGATTTGTTAGGACTCATACATAGTGATGTATGTGGCCCTTTCAATGTCGCTGCTAGAGGCGGTTATAGATACTTCATCACATTTACTGATGACTTCAGTAGATATGGTTATGTGTACTTGATGACACATAAGTCCGAATCCTTTGAAAAGTTCAAAGAATTCAAGAATGAAGTACAGAACCAGCTTGGCAAGAGTATTAAAATACTTCGATCAGATCGAGGTGGTGAATACTTAAGCCATGAGTTCCGTGACTACTTAGCTGAGTGTGGGATTTTATCTCAACTCACTCCTCCTGGAACACCACAGTGGAATGGTGTATCCGAAAGGAGGAATCATACCTTATTAGATATGGTACGATCTATGATGAGTCACACAGATCTTCCGACATATCTATGGGGATATGCTCTAGACACGGCAGCTTTCATTCTCAACCGAGTTCCATCCAAGGCCGTGATAAAGACACCATATAAGATATGGACTGGGAGAGATGCTCAGGTGTCTTTCATGAGGATTTGGGACTGTGAGGCTTACGTACGACGTCAAGTCTCAGACAAATTAGGACCCAAATCCGACAAGTGCTATTTCATCAGATATCCCAAGGAAACTAAGGGATATTACTTCTACATTCCCAGTCAGCACAAGGTAGTTGTGGCAAAGACTGGGGTCTTTCTAGAAAGGGACTTTGTTTCTAGAAAGACTAGTGGGAGCACGTTCGATCTTGAAGAAGTTCAAGATGCGAATACTAGCACTGAAGCCTCGATGGAAGTTGAACTGGAACCACAAAGTGTTGTGGATGATGTTCCACAAGGAGTTGAGGAACAACAACCAGTTCAAGTAGACATACCTCTTCGCAGGTCTGATAGGGTACGTCGTCAGCCTGAGAGATACTCATTTCTCTTGTCTGACCATGATGACATTGTGCTCATAGAGGATGAGCCTACCACCTATCAGGAAGCTGTGATGAGACCAGATTCCGAGAAATGGCTAGAGGCCATGAGATTCGAGATGGAATCCATGTACACCAACCAAGTATGGACTTTGGTTGATCCACCTGAAGGGGTAAAACCCATTGGGTGCAAGTGGGTCTTTAAGAGAAAGACTGACATGGATGGACTTATCTATAAGGGTCGCTTGGTAGCTAAAGGTTTCAAGCAGATTCATGGTATTGACTATGATGAAACCTTTTCTCCAGTAGCGATGTTTAAGTCCATTCGGATCATGCTTGCTATTGCAGCCTACCATGACTATGAGATATGGCAGATGGATGTCAAAACCGTGTTTCTGAATGGAAACCTACTCGAGGATGTGTACATGACACAACCTGAGGGTTTTGTCGATCCACAGCATACTAGCAGAGTATGCAAGCTGCATAGGTCCATTTATGGACTAAAGCAAGCTTCTCGGAGCTGGAATCTTCGATTCGATGATGCAATTAAATAGTTTGGTTTCATCAAGAATGAAGATGAGCCTTGTGTCTACAAGAAGGTTGTAGGGGATATTGTTGTCTTCCTCATATTGTATGTGGATGACATACTATTCATTGGGAAGGACATCCCTATGCTTCAGTCTGTCAGGACCTGGCTAGGGAGTTGCTTCTCAATGAAGGACTTAGGTGAGGCATCCCGCATTCTAGGGATACAGATCTATAGAGATAGATCTAAGAGGTTGCTTGGCCTAAGTCAGAGTACATACATTGACAAGGTACTCCTTCGGTTTGCCATGCAGAACTCCAAGAAGGGATTTCTACCGATGTCACATGGCGTGAGTCTTTCGAAGACTCAAGGTCCCTCTTCTAGAGAGGAGAGAGACCGCATGGATCAGATCCCTTATGCCTCAGCCATAGGATCGATCATGTACGCCATGCTATGTACTCGACCTGATGTCTCGTATGCTTTGAGCATGACGAGCAGATACCAGTCAGATCCAGGTGAAAGTCACTGGATAGTGGTCAAGAATATTCTTAAGTACTTAAGAAGGACTAAAGAATATTTCTTGATATATGGAGGCAATGATGAGCTAGCTGTAAAGGGTTACAGTGATGCTAGCTTCCAGACCGACCAGGATGACTATAGATCGCAGTCGGGGTTCGTATTTTGCTGTCAGCTGGAAGAGTTCGAAGCAGGATACAGTAGCTGATTCTACAACAGAAGCCGAGTACATTGCTGCATCAGAAGCAGCAAAGGAGGCAGTTTGGATCCGCAAGTTCATCACTGAACTTGGGGTGGTTCCTAGCATCGCTGACCCAGTTGAGTTCTATTGTCACAACAATGGAGCTATAGCACAGGAGAAGGAACCTCGCTCACACCAGCGGACCAAACACATACTACGGCGCTTCCATCTCATTCGAGAGATTATCGATAGAGGAGATGTGAAGATTTGCAGAGTACCTACAGAGGCTAACATCGCAGATCCCTTGACCAAGGCTTTGGCACAGAGGAAGCATGATGGTCACACTAGGTCATTAGGCCTTAGAGCCTATACTGATTGGCACTAGTGCTAGTGAGAGATTGTTAGTTAGAGCCCTAGAGCCAATCATTTGATGATTGTATGGACTCATTATATCATATTCTTGTATATTAATAAAGGCATTTGTTTGGTTATTATACTTATTTGTATTAGTGCCAAATAGACTAAGTATAATAGCGTCCTTGAGTAGTAGATTCATACCTATATCAATCGATTAGTTGAATCGATAGTGAGATGATATAGGGAACACTACTCTAAATCATTCCTAGTCGAGTATTAACATTCAGGGACAATGTTAATACAATAAGACTAGCATGTAGGTCAGCTCGATGACTTGATCTCACAAGTCATGGATATAGAGATATCAAGCTGACACATGGGTATGCATTAGAGAATGTATACTGAATGACCCGCCATGAGAAAGTATCATGGATCGTTATATGAGTATCATATACTTTCTCATGTGGCTATTAGTATGACTATTAGTCCTTAGACCTGAAGTCACCATGGATCCCTACATAAGGAGTTATGTACTTTGGTTTCGTCAAACGTCACCCGTAACTGGGTGGACTATAAAGGTGATTACTGGGTATATAACGAATTATGTAGAGGGATGTGAGTGATGTAGATGGGATCTATCCGTCCCATATGACGGGAGCGACATCGGTATTCTTGATAGAGTGAGACCACTAAGTGCATGGCCATGCCCAAATGAGTCAACATTAGATGTTGAGCTCATTTGATCGAGTGAGTCTACTTGGAGTTCAAGATTTAGATTGATTAGAGGATGACACGGTCTATGCCTCATATTGATCAATCTAGATGTCTAGGATAGAAGGACAATGTTACATATTGTGAGGAGTCACAATTAGTAGTCACAAGGTGATGTCGGATCTCGACATTCTTGTAACTTGGGTAGTAATGATGTGTTGCTAGATACCGCTCATTACTTATGCTCCTAAATGGGTTTAGGGCATTGCCAACGTTACAAGAACCTATAGGGTCACACACTTAGGACAATTAGATGGAGATTAGGTTCATATGATGAACCAAGAGGATTAGATTCATTTGATGAATCAAATTGGATTAAGAGTAATCCTAATTGGGCTAACTTGAGTTTGACTCAAGTTGATTCATGTGTTCGATGAGTCTAATTTATATTTTGACTCATTGAATCAATTTAATTAAATGAATTAGATTCATTATATTAAGTTGGCTTGAATCAAATGGTTAGATTAGATCAACCATGGAAGAGATTGGGTCAAGTTTGACTTGACTTAAGAAGGAAGACCAAAGGTTAATTTTGACTTGACCTTTTGCCACCTCATTGGTGAGTTGGCATTAGGTGGACCAATGATGATACTCCACATCATCATGGGTGCCACCTCATGGAAGTTACAAAGTCATTCTCTTAATGGCTTCATATTAATTGCAATTAATGCAATTAATTTGGGAGTTTTTCACCATGGAGAGTGGCCGGCCACTTGGTTTTTGAATGTGAATTCATTTTTCATTCAAGTTGTGTATCTTCTTCTTCTTCCTCTTGAAGCTCTTCCTCTCCCTCTCCTCCTTGCTTGGCCGAATCTCACCAAGGTGCTAGCACACTTTTGTGTGAGGTTTTCTCCACCTACGTGTCCGTGTGGATACTTCTAGAGGACCGACGCTTGACGGTCTAGAGATCCGGCAACTCCTTGGACGAGCGGGAACGCGAAAAGGGCACGCTTCAAGGTATATTCTTAACACATAGATCTAGGAGTAGATCTAGATATTTTTGTAACTCATACTCGTAATTTTCGTTTGGTTTTCCTTGCATGGATCCATTGGCCTTGGGTGATTCGGGGTTTCCGCGACGCGAAAAGCGGTTTTCGCGGCCCGAAAAACCCAACATTCTCTTCTCCATCCTTGTGTGTTAGAGAACACATCTTGTTCGTGTGGATACTTCTAGAGGATTGTCTACGTTGGCAATCTTGAGATCCAACGTGCCTTGGACTTGCGGGATTGCGAAGGGCTTCGCTTCAAAGGTATAACCTTTTTCCCTTGTAGATCTAAGTGTAGATCTAGGTAAACTTGTACTCGTAGTTTTTAGAAAATTTTTTCTTTGCACGGATCCATTGGCTAGGGAGTTTCGGGGTTTCCACGACGCGAAAAAGTGATTTTCGCGGCCCGAAAAACCCAATAGTGGTATCAAAGCAAGGCACTGGAAGAGGAACTCTAAAGAATACCTGGAAGATCTTAAGAAGAAGAGAAATAAGATTTCTACTTTAGGTATACATGTTAAAGAAGTCAACCTCTCTATTTCTTCATCGTGGGTATTAGATACCGGATGTGTTTCGCACATTTGTATTAATGTACAAGCGCTGAGAAATAGCAGGGCATTGACGAAGGGTGAGGTAGACCTACGAGTAGGCAATGGAGCACAGGTTGCTGCTATTGCTGTAGGAACTTATCATCTATCTCTGCCCTCTGGGCTTGTATTAGAATTAGATGAATGTTGTTATGTGGCTGCATTAACTAAGAACATAATTTCAGTTTCTTGTTTGGACAAAAAAGGCTTCTCTTTTATTATAAAGGACAAATGTTGTTCTGTTTATTTAAAAGATATGTTCTATTGTAGTGCACCTCTGATGAACGGACTCTACATTCTAGATCTTGAAAGCCCTATCTATAACATAAATATCAAGAGGTTCAAGTCAAATGACCTGAACTAAACCTATCTCTGGCACTGTCGCTTAGGTCATATAAATGATAAGCGCTTATCCCAGCTCCATAAGGATGGTTTGCTGGACTCATTTGATTTTGAATCTTGTGAGACGTGCGAGTCATGCCTACTAGGCAAGATGACCAAGACACCTTTTAGTGGGCACAGCGAAAGAGCGACTGATTTGTTAGGACTTATACATAGTGATGTATGTGGCCCTTTCAATGTCGCTGCTAGAGGCGGTTATAGATACTTCATCACATTTACTGATGACTTCAGTAGATATGGTTATGTGTACTTGATGACACATAAGTCTGAATCCTTTGAAAAGTTCAAAGAATTCAAGAATGAAGTACAGAACCAGCTTGGCAAGAGTATTAAGATACTTCGATCAGATCGAGGTAGAGAATACCTTAGCCATGAGTTTCGTGACTATCTAGCTGAGTGTGGGATCCTATCCCAACTCACTTCTCCTGGAACACCACAGTGGAATGATGTATCCGAAAGGAGGAATCGTACCTTATTAGATATGGTACGGTCTATGATGAGTCACACAGATCTTCCGACATTCCTTTGGGGCTATGCTCTAGACACGACAGCTTTTATACTCAACCGAGTTCCATCTAAGGTTGTGATAAAGACACCATATAGGATATGGACTGGGAGAGATGTCCAGGTGTCTTTCATGAGGATTTGCGGTTGTGAGGCTTACGTTAGACGTCAAGTCTCAGATAAATTAGGACCAAAATCTGACAAGTGCTACTTTATAGGATATCCCAAGGAAACTAAGGGATATTACTTCTACATTCCCAGTCAGCACAAGATAGTTGTGGCAAAGACTAGAGTCTTTCTAGAAAGGGACTTTGTTTCTAGAAAGACTAGTGGGAGTACATTCGACCTTGAAGAAGTTCAAGATGCGGATCGTAGCACTGAAGCCTTGATAGAAGTTGAACTGGAACTACAAAGTGTTGTGGATGATGTTGTTCCACAAAGAGTTGAGGAACAACAACCAGTTCAAGTAGACCTATCAACTATCAGGAACGTCTAATAGGGTACGTCGTCAGCCTGAGAGATACTTATTTCTCTTGTCTGACCATGATGACGTTGTGCTCATAGAGGATGAGCCTATCACCTATCAGGAAGCTGTGATGAGACCAGATTCTGAGAAATGGCTAGAGGCCATGAGATCCGAAATGGAATCCATGTACAACAACCAAGTATGGACTTTGGTTGATCCACCTGAAGGGGTAAAACCCATAGGGTGTAAGTGGGTCTTTAAGAGAAAGACTAACATGGATGAACTTATCTATAAGGGTCGCTTGGAAGCTAAAGGTTTAAAGCAGATTCATGGTATTGACTATGATGAAACCTTTTCTCCAGTAGCTATGTTTAAGTCCATTCGGATCATGCTTGCTATTGTAGCTTACCACGATTACGAGATCTGGCAGATGGATGTCAAAACCGCATTTCTGAATGAAAACCTACTCGAGGATGTGTACATGACACAACCTGAGGGTTTTGTAGATCCAAAGCATACTAGCAAAATATGCAAGCTGCATAGGTCCATTTATGGACTAAAGCAAGCTTCTCGGAGCTGGAATCTTCGATTCGATAATGCAATCAAACAGTTTGATTTCATCAAGAATGAAGATGAGCCTTGTGTCTATAAGAAGGTTGTAGGGAATATAGTTGTCTTCCTCATTTTGTATGTGGATGATATACTACTCATTGGGAAGGACATCCCTATGCTTCAGTCTGTCAAGACCTGGCTAGGGAGTTGCTTCTCAATGAAGGACTTAGGTGAGGCATCCCGCATTCTAGGGATACAGATCTATAGAGATAGATCTAAGAGATTGCTTGGCTTAAGTCAGAGTATATATATTGACAAGGTACTCCTTCAGTTTGCCATGCAGAACTCCAAGAAGGGATTTCTACAGATGTCACATGGCGTGAGTCTTTCGAAGACTCAAGGTCCCTCTTCTATAGAGGAGAGAGACCGCATGGATCAGATCCCTTATGCCTCAGCCATAGGATCTATCATGTACGTCATGTTATGTACTCGACCTGATGTCTCGTATGATTTGAGCATGACGAGCAGATACCAGTTAGATCCAGGTGAAAGTCACTGGATAGCGGTTAAGAATATTCTTAAGTACTTAAGAAGGACTAAAGAATATTTCTTGATATATGGAGGCAATGATGAGCTAGCTGTAAAGGGTTACAGTGATGTCAGCTTCCAGACCGACCAGGATGATTATCGATCGCAGTCAGGGTTCATATTTTGCATTAATGGTGGTGCTGTGAGCTGGAAGAGTTCGAAGCAGGACACAGTAGCTAATTCTACAACAGAGGCCGAGTACATTGCTGCATCAGAGGCAGCAAAGGAGGCAGTTTGGATCCGCAAGTTCATCACTGAACTTGGGGTGGTTCCCAGTATCACTGACCCTATTGAGCTCTTTTGTGACAACAATGGAGCTATAGCACAGGCGAAGGAACCTCGCTCACACCAGCGGACCAAACACATACTACGTCGCTTCCATCTCATTCAAGAGATTATCGAGAGAGGAGATGTGAAGATATGCAGGTACCTACAGAGGCTAACATCGCAGATCCCTTGACCAAGGCTTTGGCACAGAGGGAGCATGATGGTCACACTAGGTCATTGGGGCTCAGAGCCTACACTGATTGGCACTAGTGCTAGTGGGAGATTGTTAGTTAGAGCCCTAGAGCCAATCATTAGATGATTGTATTATGGACTTATTGTATCATATTGATATTTATATAAATAAAGGCATGTGTTTTTGGTTATTATACCTACTTGTATTGGTGCCAAATAAACTAAGTATAATAGCATCCTTGAGTAGAAGATTCTCACCTATATCAATCGGTTAGTTGAACCGATAGTGAGATGATATAGGGAACACTACTCTTAATCATTCCTAGTCGAGTATTAACATTCAGGGACAATGTTAATGCAATAAGACTAGCATGTAGGTCAGCTCGATGACTTGATCTCACAAGTCATGGATATAGAGATATCAAGTTGACACATGGGTATGCATTGGAGAATGTATACTGAATGACCCGCCATGAGAAAGTATCATGGATCGTTATATGAATGTCATATACTTTCTCATGTGGCTATTAGTATGACTACTAGTCCTTAGACCTGAAGTAACCATGGATCCCTACATAAGGAGTTATGTACTTTGGTTTCGTCAAACGTCACCCGTAACTGGGTGGACTATAAAGGCGATTACTAGGTATGTAACGAATTATGCAGAGGGATGTGAGTGATATAAATGGGATCTATCCCTCTTATATGACGGGAGCGACATCGATATTCTTGATAGAGTGAGACCACGAAGTGCATGGCCATGCCCAAATGAGTCAATATGAGATTTGAGCTCATTTGATTTAGTGAGTCTACTTGGAGTTCAAGATTTAGATTGATCAGAGGATGACACGGTTTATGTCTCACATTGATCAATCTAGATGTCTAGGATAGAAGGACATTTATCATATATTGTGAGGAGTCACAATTAGTAGTCACAAGGTGATGTTGGATCTCAACATTCTTGTAACTTGGGTAGTAATGATGTATTGCTAGATACCGCTCATTACTTATGCTTCTAAATGAGTTTAGAGGCATTGTCAACGTTACAAGAACCTATTGGGTCACACACAAAGAACAAGTGGATGGAGATTAGGTTTATATGATGAACCAAGAGGATTAGATTCATTTGATAAATCAAATTGGATTAAGAGTAATCTTAATTGGGCTAATTGAGTTAGACTCAAGTTGATTCATGTGTTCAATGAGTCTAATTTAGATTATGACTCATTGAATCAATTTAATTAAATGAATTAGATTCATTATATTAAATTGGCTTGAATTAAATGGTTGGATTAGATCAACCATGAGAGAGATTAAGTCAAGTTTGACTTGACTTGAGAGGAAGAGGAAGAGTCAAGTTTGACTTGACTTTATGCCACATCATATGTGTGACTTGGCATTAAGTGGCCAATGATGATGTGCCACATCATCATAGTTAATACATGATTGTGCCACCTAATGGAAGTTACATCTTCTCCTTTGCTTTAATGTGGCCGACCACATTAATGAGAGGAGTTACTCTTGATGTGGCCGGCCACTCAAAATGAATGGGATTCATTATTTTTCATTCAAGGCTAATTGCATTTTCTTCTTCCTCAAGCTTTCCTCAAGCTCTCCCTCTACTCTTCTCTTGGCCGAAAGTTTTCAAGCAAGAAAGAAGGTGAATGAGTTTGAGTTTCATGAAGAAAAAGGTAGAGTGATTGTCACATAGAAGAAGAAGAAGAGTGTTCATAAGATCCATTCTATTTCTCTTCTCTATCCTTTTTCTTTTCATTCCCATCCGAGAGCCCTAGAAAGTACTAGCACACTTGTGGTGCTCTCTTCTCCATCCTTGTGTGTTAGAGAACACATCTTGTTTGTGTGGATACTTCTAGAGGATTGTCTACGTTGGCAATCTTGAGATCCGGCGTGCCTTGGACTTGCGGGATTGCGAAGGGCTTCGCTTCAAAGGTATAACCTTTTTCCCTTGTAGATCTAAGTGTAGATCTAGGTAAACTCGTACTCGTAGTTTTTCAAAAATATTTTCTTTACACGGATCCGTTGGCTAGGGAGTTTCAGGGTTTCCGCGACGTGAAAAAGCGGTTTTCGCGGCCCCAAAAACCCAACACCTAGAGCATCCATAACCCCTCAATGAAGATATCCACTTTCCATTGCTTTTCAACGCTCAACCTTGAGCAATTGTCTTTCTAAACGAAGGTTTAACCACCTTCAAAGGTTTCAGAAAATAATTTCTATGTCCTTAGTGAGTGACTCCCCCTAAAGACATGTTTCAAACTTCTGTCATTGCACCAACAATGACTTAGAATCCCTAAATATTTAGGAAACCCAAAATTTGAAAGTTTTGAGGTTTAAAAATTCAAAATTGAAATCAAACTTCAATCTAAACTTCTACTTAGTCCCCCTTAGCCAATCCATCCTTGTCTTCATCATGAAAACTCTCCCTAAATGTATAAAATAGGGTTCAGGGGGTTAGGAATGATTACCTTGTTAGAGTGTATACTAAAAGCCTAGCTTTTGTAAACATTTATTTATGAAATAAAAGAATCACATTGGTCAAATGTCTACATTTTATTTGTTAAGTGTAGTTGTTCAATTAATTTATATTGTAGATAACATGGTGTGTGGTGTCACACACAGAAGATCATGTTATCAGTTCTTTATAAATTATAAACAGTTGTTCACGACTAAGATGGAAAGGAACAAACCATTGGAATAGTTGTAGTGTAATTAGGTATTAGTTTATCTTGACTAATAAATTACACTAGTACACTCTAAGTGTATTGAGTAGGGTCATTTTAGGTAAGTTCTTTTATACTGACTTAATAAAAGAACTAGACCTTAGTTATTATGGAAGTGTGTGCTCTTACTCCTAATATAATAACAAGCATATATATTTAGTATTTATTTCTTTAACTTATCAAAGGGTGAGATTTAGCTCGATAAATCAATAGGCCCGATAAGTTGGAAAATTATATTACTTATAGTATGTGTTGTTGATTATAGAAGGAAACTATATCCTAGTAATGTAGGTTGAGAATGCCCCCAAGAGGAGCTCATAAGGATTGTCATGTTAAACCCTGCAGGTGGACTTAGTCCGACATGACAATAAGGTTGAGTGGTACTACTCTTGGACTAAGACATTAATTAAAGTGAGTTGTCAGTAACTCAATTAAATTAATGGACATTTAATATCTTAAACACAGGGAGACTAACATACTCATGATAAGAAGGAGCCCATAATGTAATTTGGGATTGATGCGGTAGTGCAATAATAACTCTCTAGTGGAATTAGTTATTGTTGATGAACTTGAGTTGTGTGTTCGGGGCGAGCACGGGATACTCAAGCTCATCGGAAGGCCAAAACCAATTTCTCCTCTAGGTCCCTGTCGTAGCCTCATTAAAGCCTTAAATCCGCTCATAAAAAGCCCATCTTGGTGTCCAAGAAGGGGCCGGCTCATGACTTGGTGACCAAGCCAAAGGGGTCGGCCATAAACTCCTTGAGGTGGTCGACCACAAGCAATTGAAGGGTGTTGGCCACATATTTCAAATTAGAATGGGTGTTTTGAATTTTTAAAATCTTCTCTTTGTAGATATCTACAAGTTTTAAATGAGAGATTTTAAAATATAAAACTTTCCTTATTTGAATTAGGCCACATGGTTTAAAAGAAAGTTTAAAAGTTTTAAAACTTTCCCTTTTTAACCATCCTCATGGTTTTAGAAAAAAAGGAAGAGAAGTTTTAAATTTGAATCTTTTTAATTTTGTAACCATGTTTAAAAAAAAAAAATTTATAAGAGAAGTTTTAAATTTTAAAACATGGTTTTAATTTTTAAAACTTTCATTTTTTAACATCCACGTTAGGAAAACAAAAGAGAGCTTGTAAAATTTTATAAGAGTTTTTTCTTTGCTTATAAAATTTTTTACAAGGTTATTTCTTTCCTTTTAAGGGGTCGGCCAATCAATTGAACCAATCAAAGATTGATGATTGAATCAATCAAAGGAAAGGAAAAGGAAAAATAAAAGGGGAAAAGGAAAAACAAAAGCAAGATTTTATTTTTTGTAAAAAGTCTTTCCTTATTTTCTTTGGGCAAGTAATATAAAAGAAGGGGAGGAGAGACCTCATGTATAATTAATTCTTATTCTCAAGTTGGTGCTTCCTCTTGGTGGCCGGCCCTCTCCCTCTCTTTTTCCCCTTGCTCTCTTTTGTTCTCTTGTGGTGGTGGCCGGATTTTAGAGAAGGAGGAAGAAGGCTTTTGGGTGGTGTTCATCTTGGAGGATCGTCACCCACACGACGTCCAAGGAGAGGCGAGGAATATGGCAGAAGATCTCGAGGTTATTAGCATACAAAGAAAAGGTATAACTAGTAATTATTTTACGCATCATGCTAGTTATTTTTTTTTGTAAGAATTCCAAACCCAAGAGGCATTAGATGTTGGTGCAATATTCCCTACGTCAAGGTTGACCTGGTTGACAAGCTTGAGTTGGTTCAAGCTTGAGTCTTGATGTTTGGGTTTCGATGTTTGACAATACATGGAGTCAGTACATGGAGATTGTAGGTGCAATTGTTCATGTAGGGAGATTGTTGGTACAATTCTCCTTTGGTCAAGGTTGACCAGTTTAGTGAAGAAGAGTCAAGTAGGTCAAGGTTGACCAGATACTTGACTGGGAAAGTCCTAACTGGAAGATTAGGCAGAAGGAAAGTCTTGGTGAATGAAGTCAGGTGAAAGTCCTAGTGAGTGATGCTAGGCAGAAAGGAAGTCCTGGTGAGTGAAGCCAGGCAGTTGGAAAAATCTTGGTGAGTGAAGCTAGGCAGTATGAAAATCCTAGTGAGTGAAGGTAGGTGAAAGTCCTGGTGAGTGAAGCCAGGCAAGTAGAAATTCAGATGGGTTAAGGGTGACCAGACATCTGGTGAAAGCCCAAGTGGGTCATGGAGGACCGGACACTTGGCACAAGACGGTAAGTCCAAGTGGGTCATGGTTGACCTAACATTTGGCAAAGAGAAAGTTCAAATGGGTCAAAAGTTGACCGAACTCTTAGTGGTCGTAAGTCCAATAGGGAGTTGGCATGGAACTAGGAAGTTCAGATGTAGTAAACTTCCGAAAGCCATAACTTTTGACTCGGATATCAGAATGAGGTGATCTCAGATGAAAAACGAAGCTAATTTTAGGCTCTATCCATTTTTCACTTTTCAATCGATTGGGGGGTTCAATCGATTGGTTAACGTGAATTCATGTACAAATGGGCTGAATCAATTCGGTAATCGATTGAAACCTCCCTAATCGATTGGTCAATCGATTGGGAGAGTTTTTGAGCAAACAGTGAGCTTCTGAATCGATCCATTGATCGATTGAAACCTCCAATCGATCGGGCAATCGATTGGGAGGCTGGAAAATCATGCGATAGCTCTGGAAATCACGCGAGACACGTTGAATCGATTGGGCAATCGATTAAAGTGTTTTCCAAGAGCACAGAGGTGCTCTGAATCAATCAACTGATCGATCCAAAGCCTCCCCAATCAATTGGGAGCAATCCAATCGATTGGGATTCGACCATTGGCGCGGATAAAGCCGTTGGTGAGCATTTTTCTGCGCACTTCTTCGATTCTTCTCCACGGGCGATTACAATAGTTCTCTACAACGATCTTTTCTTCCTCACCGCCAGTTCTTGAAGGTTCTTGGAGGCTCATCCATGTCAAGAGGTGAGTTGTAACAAGAAGAAGAAGCTAGGGTTTTCATTGTAATCTTGTAAGATTCATGAGAATGAGTGTTTTTATAGTGGAGGGTGCGTGAGTGTGTGGATCCTTGGACTAGTTACCTCTTCTTGAGGTGGATACCAAGTAAATCCCTAGATTTAGCGTTGTTGTTTGTGTTTCTTGTATTTCCGCTGCACATCATCCCAGGAAGCGAGCAACGACGAGCACGACGATTGTGACGAGCTATTCACCCCCCTCTAGCTACATTTTGGTCCCAACATTAGATTCTAGTTTTTCGAATTTGTAATTCATGTTTGTGTTTTTTTTATTTTTCAAATTTGTGATTCGATTGTTCTTTTTGGTTAAACCTAATGTTATTTTAGAAAATTAAATATTTAATTTCGTTAAAAGGTTTTGTCGAGGCAATGGTGGATGCTCTCATACCCAAGAAGGTCATGTGCCTCGCCATGTTTGTCCTGGGAACCGATTTTCGAAATAGATATTTAATTGAATTTGTAACATAGGATGATTTGGATCAATAGTGTTAAGTTCCGCTTGCGATCCAAGTCTAAACTATTAAGAACAGATAAGTTAAATTTGGAATCAATAATGTTAAGTTCTGTTTGCGATTCCTAATTTAACTTCTAAAGAACACAATAGGTTGTTTAGGAAAAGTTTGACACTTATACAAAATTTTTGTACAGTGGAACCGGTACGATCTTCCTAGGACCAACTAACAATTGGTATCAAAGCTAGGGTTTGCCTCTGTGTGTTTTGGTTTTCAATTAATTATGCACATGTCATACATAATTTAGGCAGGATAATAGTAGGATGTGCTAACTTTGTGGTTGCAAGCTCCAACTATTATGGCTTATAGATGTTGTGTGTGATTGGACCCTTGGATATGTCAAGGGCATTATTTTGTGTGTGCATGATTATATGTATCAAATACAGCAGGAGTTGTATTAGTTTTAGAATTTTACTTTTTTGTTTGATCTAGAATACATGTACATTCCTTTATGAAATATAGGATCGATATATGTAAAATTCTATATTTGTCGTGGATCGTATCCTTGCGAGGCGTGGTGCTATTGAAGGACCAGAGGTGCAACAGAATAAGAAGTAAGATAGATGCGATGACAAGACCCGATGGTGGTGGCTAAAGATGGCTGCAGCTAGGGTTGGAACGCACGGAGGACAACGATGGAAAAGGTCATAATAGTTGGAAAATTAATTTCCACATTTATTGCTTTTATTTACTGTGATGTGTGTGTGTGTGTGCATGTGATATATGCTAGCATAGGTTAAAATTCCTCACCTTAAATAACTAAGTGGGAGAGGAATTTTTAAATAAATTCCACGGTCTCCATTACTAGTTTATAAGTGATGCAACAAGCTTGCATGTTGGCTCTGAGTGCCTCCCTCCACAACGGATGAGTTTGTTGCGGATCACTAGATCAAACTTCCTTTATGGATGGTTATAGGAAATTATTTAGGAGTGTGTGATCTTTGTTGGTGCAATATTCCCCAGGTCAAGGTTGACCGTGTTGACTGAGCTTGAGTTGAGTCAAGCTTAAGTCTTGATGTTGTTGGTTTCGATGTTTGACAATACATGTAGTCAATACTTGAAGATTGCAGGTGCAATTGTTCATGTGTGAAGGAGAGTCAAGTAGGTCGAGATTGACTGGATACTTAACTGGAAATCCTGGTGAGTGAAGCCAAGTGAAAGACCTAGTGAGTGAAGCTAGGCAGGAGGAAATCCTGGTGAGTGAAGTCAGGTGAAAGACCTAGTGAGTGAAGCTAGGCAGAAGAGAAATCCTGATCAGTGAAGTCAGGTGAAAGACCTAGTGAGTGAAGCTAGGCAGAAGAGAAATCCTGGTGAGTGAAGCCAGGTGAAAGACCTAGTGAGTGAAGCTAGGCAGAAGGGAAATCCTGGTGAGTGAAGCTAGGTGAAAGACCTAGTGAGTGAAGCTAGGCAGAAGGGAAGTCCTGGTCAGTGAAGCCAGGCAAGGGAAATCCAGATGGATCAAGGATGATCGAACATCTGGTGTTGGGAAGTCCAAGTAGGTCAAAGGGATTGACCGGATACTTGGCACAAGGAAAATCCAGATGGATCAAGGATGATCGGACATCTGGTGTTGGGAAGTCCAAGTAGGTCAAAGGGATTGACCGGATACTTGGCACGGGAAATCCAGGTGGATCAAGGTTGATCGGACATCTAGTGAAGATAAGTCCAAGTGGGTCGAGGGTGATCGGACACTTGGTGAGCGAGTTCTAGCAGGTCAAGGG
The DNA here is from genome assembly GCF_018446385.1 of Zingiber officinale. Lineage (NCBI taxonomy): Eukaryota > Viridiplantae > Streptophyta > Magnoliopsida > Zingiberales > Zingiberaceae > Zingiber > Zingiber officinale. The sequence continues at coordinate 72,305,945 of NC_055998.1, forward strand.
TGACTAGATGCTAGGCATAATGTACCAACAGGTCATAGGTGACCAGATGTTGGTTTAGGAGGCTTTAGACTTGATTTTAGAGAGAAATCATGAGCTGGATCGATCAGCCGATCGATTGGCTCATGCCCAATCGATCGGCCGATCGATTGGGCGAGTCTTCGCGACAAGCCTCCTCCCAATCGATTAGTGGATTGATTGGGACAAGTGCACGATTGCACAGAACGACGCTAGATCGATCGGTCGATCGATCCAGATCCCCCAATCGATCAGTGGATCGATTGGGAGCTGCGATTTCGCGCGACAAGCCCTGGATCGATCAGCCGATCGATCCAGGCAATTCCCAAGAGCACAGAGGCGCTCTGGATCGATCAGCCGATCGATCCAAAGCCTCCCCGATCGATTGGGAGCAATCCGATCGATCAGGATCCGACCGTTGGCGTCGATTAAAGCCGTTGTCGAGCTCTTTCTTCGACAACCCTTACACTGTTCAGCTCCGATCTTCACCAGCGACTCCACATCATCTCTCTGAAGTTTAGATCGCCAGTTCTTGAAGGTTCTTGGAAGTTTTCCAACTCAAGAGGCGGATCAAAAGCAAGAAGGAGAAACTAGGGTTAGGGCTTTCAGTTGTTAAACCTGTAAGAATTCTTGTATTTGTTTTCCCCTTTTCTTCTTCTTGTACTGAGAGTATTGTAGGGCTTCTCCGCCTTTGGTAGTTACCATAAAGGAGTGTTTTTCATTATGGAGGGTGCGTGAGTGTGTGGATCCTTGGATTAGTCACCTCTTGTGAGGTGGATACCAAGTAAATCCTCTTGTTAGCGTTGTATATTTTGTTTCTTTGTCTTTTCCGCTGCATATCTTGAAGAAACAAGTAACGAAGAGCAAGACGAGCGCACCGAGCTATTCAGCCCCCCTCTAACTACATAATCAGTTCCAACAAGTGGTATCAGAGCGTGGCCGCTCTTCACCGGAATCATCGCCGGAAGGGTCAACAAGCTAGAGGGTGAAGAAGTTGAAGCAATTCTACAAGTCGAAGACTTCATCACAAGAAGCTCAACTTCAAATGGAATTCCAAGACGGGCTTGGATTCGATACAAGGGTGCCTCCATCATTTATTTCAACAAGCTTCGATCTTTAGAAATCAAAGATCGAGAATTTCTTGATGATGGAGATAGAGCAATGGTTTGCTCTCATGGAAGGATTTGAAGCTCCAAAAAATTCCAAGGGTAAAATTCTCAAGAGGAGCAAGTGGAGCCAAGAACAAATCCAAAGATGTGAGGCAAATGACAAAGTGACTAAGCTTTTGGTCAATCTATTGCCGAGCAACATCTTGGAGAAAATTGGAGAATTTGAAGATGCCAAAGAGCTATGGAGCAAATTGGCCAAGATTCATGAGATCCCCTCCACTGTACCAATCCAAGAAGAATCCAAAGAGGGTGACTCATTGGATCAAGATCAAGAGGAAGAGGATTCCGAAGGTGAGAGATGAGCATCTTCCGAAGAAGAAGTCCAAGAAGCTTCATCTTCAAAGGAATGCAATGAAGAGGGCAAGGAGAGGGCATACTCCTTGTTCCATGTACAAGATGAAGATGAAGAAGCCTCCACCTCTAGAATTGAGGGGGAGCAATTTTTGACGACACCGGATCAAGAAGAAAAAGAAGTCCATCCGAGTCAAGAGAAGAAGAGGATGAAGAAGCTTCCACCTCCACAAGTCAAGTCGAATTTATTGGAGGAGCATCATTATCAGATCAAGAGGAAGCCTCTACCTCCGGATCAAAAGGAGAAGGTGCCATCCCTACACATGAAGGTATAAACATTTCAATTAAGAATAAAAATCATATCATATGTTTTGAGTGTAGGGAGCATGGGCATTATAAGAGAAAATGCCCTAAATTGGCCAAAAAAAAGAGCCAAGTGGCACAAAAGGGTAAGGAGAAGCCCAAAGAGACCGCTCCCTCAGCAAAGAAGAGCAAGGAGCACATTGTGTGCTTTTTGTGCAATCAAAAGGGACATTACCGGAGCCAATGTCCCAAGGGGAAGAAGGCGGTCAAGGCGCTTGGAGGAAGCACAAGTCAAGGGGGAGCCTCCAAGGTAAAAAGAAATGTATCATTTATTGAGCCTACTCCCTTGAATAATGGTAAAAAGCATGGTAGTTCTAATTTATATCATTTCAATGGTATTTACCATAAGATAGAAAGCATGATAGCTTTAAGGAAAAACATGTGGCTCTACATGCTAAAACTACCACACCTAGGTTTAGGAAGGTAGATAAGAATTTAGGCAATAACTCTAAGGATTTTAGTTATAAGCCTAGAGATAGAAATGCTCATGGACTTAATGATAGAACAAAAACTAAGGACTTATGGAAAGAAAATCAATTCTTGAGGTCAAGACTTGATAAAATGGAAAAGATCATAAAAAGGATGGAACATATCCTAAAAGGGCAAAATAAGCATGGCCTAGGTCTAGGAGTACAAAAGCCATCCAATGGGCATAGAGGTTTGGGATACAAACCTAAGGCTAAGAAGGATGTAATTTCTTACCATAGGGTTCCATATAGTTATGGAACCAACTCTAGGTCAAATGGTCAAGTCAAAAATACTAGGGAAGTCATCCCTAAGAGTATTTTTGCAACAAATGTGACTAAGACTTCTAAGAAGTCCAAGAAAGTCACTAAAAATGTCACAAGGGAAGAAATTCCTAGGGTTGATCTAGAAAAGGTGACCAAGGCTTCTAAGAAGCCTAACAAGGTCACTAGGAAGATATCTAGGGAAGTTATCCCTAGTGAATACCTAGAGCATCCAAGGAGCACCAATAGGTTTTGGGTTCCTAGGAGCATTTTCTCTACCCCATAAATAAGTTAGAGAGTGTCGACTATAATTGAAAGGGTAATTAACCTAATCATGATGAAGTTGACACTCTAAGAGCATTTTCAAGGTTATTGTTAACCTTTGAAAATGATAAGGATTAATGATTTACTCTTGGAAAGGGTAAAATGTGCCATAGATTGAGAAAGTTGATATAAACTTTAATTGGCACAAGAAATCAAGTGTAAAGAAATGGCAAGTTGGGATGTTGACATTTTTTTTGGAAAGTGAGACAAATGTAAGCCTTATTTCGAATTATTACTCTTTAAAAGAGAAATGTGTGCTAAAAATTGAGGAATATGTTTAATTTAAATTGACACAAATTTGAAAAAGGGAGAAAAATGTCAAAATTAGATTTTAGCATTTCTTGGGACATTTTGGGAATGTAGGGTTTAAACTTTAATTTAGCTAAGGGTTAAGGATACTTAGATAGATAATCTAGGTATTTCTTTTATGCTAATTTTTCTTGCTTTATTTGCCCATCATATGTCATGACATCATATTTGCTTTTGCATTCATTCCTTATTATGAAAAATACAAAAATATCATGTCATGTCATACATACATCATATAGTTATAGGAAATTTTCTTTTGAAAATTATTTCTTTTTGATGTATGTCATAACATATCATGCATTATTTTAATTCTTTGCAATTTAAGGACAAATGACATTTATTAACAAATAACATCCTTGGTGGATGTTCATAACCTCAAAATGCCTAGATAGATATGCATGATCCCTAGATTAGGGCAAAACCAAAAGTTTACATCTCACTAAGAACTATAAGGTGACTTGTATGTGTTTTAGTGCACATTAGATACAAGTGAGATGTTAGGATGATGAACAAAACCTCAAGATGTTGATTTAGTGCATTCTGGTGAGGTTTAAATTCATCAAACACATAGTTATGTGTTTTCCAATCATTGGAAAAGCTAATGTACAAGTCATGTGCATTGAGCCCAAGGAACATGGTTGGATATTGGTTTTGAAAATCATTTTAAAATGCTTTTGGAAAACCTTGGTGAAGGCTATCTTTTGATAGTAATCATCATTGAATAGTTGAGCACAAACTTGGAGAAAACACTAAAGTTTTTACAAGTTTTCTTGTTTGTGTCAATCTTGAAAAATATGAAGTATTTTCTTAGAAAACTATTTTTTTCCATGATAATATATGCCCTAAATAATATTTACAACGATTTTTATGATTTTTGGAATTTTATAGATTTTTCTAGGGGTTTCTGAAATTGACTAAAATGGAATTTTAGCCTTTTTTGAGCTTCAATCGATCACCCGATCGATTGAAGGGGTCTCAATCGATAGGGCGATCGATTGAGAGCAAGCTTCTCATGAACAGACGCTTCCTGGATCGATCCACTGATCGATCCAACCCTCCTGAATCGATCAGTGGATCGATTCAAGCAGGTTCAATCGATTGGGACCCAACTCCAATCGATTGAGAATGCTGATTTTGGCTGGTAAAGCCTGATTTCAGCATTTTGGACCATCTTTAGTCTAGGTAACCATTTCTAACCCCTCAAAATACATTTGTATACATTTAGGGAGAGTTTTCATGATGAAAACGAGGATGGATTGGTTAAGGAAGACTAAGTAGAGGTTTAGGTTGAGGTTTGGTTTCATTATTGAATTTATGAACCTTAAAACTTCTATTTTGGGTTTCCTAAAGGTTTAGGGATTCCAAGTCATTGTTGGTGCAATGACAGAAGTTACGTGCATGTCTTTAGGGGGAGTTATTCTTTAAGGACATGAAAATTTATTTTTCATACACCTTGGAAGGTGGTTTTACCTTCTTTAGTGAAAATGCTCAAGGTTAGGCATTGGAATACAATGGAGAGTGAATATCTTCATTGTTTAGTGGTATATGCTCAAGGATGATCATTTGATGAAAATAAAGGGTATGTGACCTTTATTTGAATCGTGTTGTGCACAATGAGTGAAGTTGTGAACAACGGTGAGTAACTCTTCAGGGGGAGAGTTTCTTTTTGATGTGTGCCAATAGGGGGAGAATGAAGGGTTTAAGTTAGGCCTTCATTATCTAAGAGGGAGTTTGCCCTCTTAGGGGGAGAATGTAGGATTTAACTTACGTCTTCATTACCTAGTGGCATGAAGGAGGTTGAGGCTATAGGATTAGCCTAACTTAAAGAAGGTATTGTCAAACATCAAAAAAGGGGAGATTGTTGGTGCAATATTCCCCAGGTCAAGGTTGACCGTGTTGACTGAGCTTGAGTTGAGTCAAGCTTGAGTCTTGATGTTGTTGGTTTCGATGTTTGACAATACATGTAGTCAATACATGAAGATTACAGGTACAATTGTTCATGTGTGAAGGAGAGTCAAGTAGGTCGAGATTGGCTGGATACTTGACTGAAAATCCTTGTGAGTGAAGCCAGGTGAAAGACCTAGTGAGTGAAGCTAGGCAGGAGGAAATCCTGGTGAGTGAAACCAGGTGAAAGACCTAGTGAGTGAAGCTAGGCAGAAGAGAAATCCTGGTGAGTGAAGCCAGGTGAAAGACCTAGTGAGTGAAGCTAGGCAGAAGAGAAATCCTGGTGAGTGATGCCAGGTGAAAGAAGAGAAATCCTGGTGAGTGAAGCCAGGTGAAAGACCTAGTGAGTGAAGCTAGGCAGAAGGGAAATCCTGGTGAGTGAAGCCAGGTGAAAGACCTAGTGAGTGAAGCTAGGCAGAAGGGAAATCCTGGTGAGTGAAGCCAGGCAAGGGAAATCCAGATGGATCAAGGATAATCGGACATCTGGTGTTGGGAAGTCCAAGTAGGTCAAAGGGATTGATCGGATACTTGGCACAAGGAAAATCCAGATGGATCAAGGATGATCAGACATATGGTGTTGGGAAGTCCAAGTAGGTCAAACGGATTGACCGGATACTTGGCACAGGAAATCCAGGTGGATCAAGGTTGATCGGACATCTGGAGAAGATAAGTCCAAGTCGGTCAAGGGTGACCGGACACTTGGTGAGTGAGTTCTAGCAGGTCAAGGGTGGCCGGATGCTAGGTATAATGTACCAACAGGTCATAGGTGACCAGATGTTGGTTTAGGAGGCTTTAGACTTGATTTTAGAGAGAAATCATGAGCTGGATCGATCAGCCGATCGATTGGCTCATGCCCAATCGATCGGCCGATCGATTGGGCGAGTCTTCGCGACAAGCCTCCTCCCAATCGATCAGTGGATCGATTGGGACAAGTGCGCGATCGCACAGAACGACGCTGGATCGATCGATCGATCGATCCAGATCCCCCAATCGATTAGTGGATCGATTGGGAGCTGTGATTTCATGCGACAAGCCCTGGATCGATCAGCCGATCGATCCAAGCAATTCCCGAGAGCATAGAGGCGCTCTGGATTGATCAGCCGATCGATCCAAAGCCTCCCTGATCGATTGGGAGCAATCCGATCGATCGGGATCCGACTGTTGGTGTCGATTAAAGCCGTTGTCGAGCTCTTTCTTCACCAACCCTTACACTGTTCAGCTCCGATCTTCACCAGTGACTCCACAGCATCTCTCTGAAGTTTAGATCGCCAGGTCTTGAAGGTTCTTGGAAGTTTTCCAAGTTAAGAGGCGGATCAAAAGCAAGAAGGAGAAACTAGGGCTAGGGTTTTCAGTTGTCAATCCTGTAAGAATTCTTGTATTTGTTTTCCCCTTTTCTTCTTCTTGTACTGAGAGTATTGTAGGGCTTCTCCACCTTTGGTAGTTACCATAAAGGAGTGTTTTTCATAGTGGAGGGTGCGTGAGTGTATGGATCCTTGGATTAGTCACCTCTTGTGAGGTGGATACCAAGTAAATCCTCTTGTTAGCATTGTGTATTTTGTTTCTTTATCTTTTCCACTGCATATCTTGAAGAAACAAGCAACGAAGAGCAAGACGAGCACACAGAGCTATTCACCCCCCCCTCTAGCTACATAATCGGTCCCAACAATCTTCTCCAACTGAAGGGACACAATCCTTTTTAATGAACTAAGTATCAAGTAATGGTATACACTTAGACGCATTCAATAGTATCCTCCCCAACGGAGTCACTGCTATTGTTTTTTGCGTGACTAAAGTAAAACCAACTATTAATTTTATTTGTCATAAAGTTAGGATGAAAAGATAATAAAATTAATGGGTAAGACCCTCCTCTTACAAATGTTGAATTTGTATACATCCACACTAACGTGGCATGCAATATTCACGGTGTTTTGAAGTGTTGGTAAATTTAAATAGTATTGTTTGAGGAATCAATATTATTCAAAATTTAGAGTCCTAACCAAAATTTATTTTGTGATTCTTAGGATGACTTTCAACCCACTGGCCATTATATTGAAAGAGAACAGACTTACTGATCCCAATTATATAGATTGGAAAAGAAACCTGGATATTATCTTAACTGCTGAAAGCTATAAGTTTGTACTGTCATAGGTATGCCCAGATACACCCAATGGTGATTCTACCCCAGAGGAGATTGAGTATCATAAGAAATGGGTAAAAGCAGATGAGATGATGCGGTGTTACATTTTGGCTTCAATGTCAAATGTATTGCAACATCAGCATCAAGATTTACTAACTGCTTATGATATAATGAACAATCTCAAAGAACTCTTTGGGCACCAGAGTCGGACTGCTAGGCAAGAGGCAATGAGAAAGTTAATGACAACCACCATGTCAGAGGGGACACCCGTAAGGGATCATATCCTCAAAATGATGGCTTATCTGAACGAAATACAAGTCCTTGGAGGTAAAATCGATGGGGAAACCCAGGTCGATATAATTCTCCAAACGCTACCCAGAAGTTTTGAGCAGTTCCGCCTGAACTATAACATGAATAAAAGGGAGTATATATTAGCGGAACTTCTGACAGAACTATAGGAAACAGAAGGTATATTTCGTCACAGTTCTCAGATTCACTATGCTGAAAATGGTTCTACTTCTAAGTCAAAAGGCAAGAAGAAAAAGAAACAGGTCTTTTCAGCAAAGAAGGTGAATAAACCTCAGGGTACAGGACAAAAAGCTGGAATGAAGAAGCCGAAGGGCAAGTGCTTCATCTGCAAGCAGTCTGGACATTGGAAGGCATACTGTCCTTGTAGGAATTAGAACAATAAAGGTATATCTCATGCTCTAGTAGTTGAAACAAGTTTAACGGTGTTATCTACCAGCACCTGGTGTGTAGATACGGGAGCCACTGATCATGTCTGTAATTCTTTGCAGGGGTTCCAGGAAACCCGACGACTATTTGAAGGAGAGATAACCGTCTACATGGGCAATGCTACTAAGGTGGCGGCTGTTGTAGTGGGAGACATCTACTTATCTTTTGATATGAATAGAAGTTTGTTTTTAAGAAATTATCTTTATGTACCCAGTTTTAGACAGAATTTAATTTCAGTCTCCAAACTGTATTTGGATGGATATTCTATTTCTTTTAATAGCAATGTGATTATAAAGAGAAAAAGGGTTATTATATGTTCTTTTGCATTGGTTGGCAATTTATATACTTTAAATCCAATTTCTTCCATAAAGAAAAAAATGGAAATTAATAACACATCTTCTAAATCCAATAAGAGAAAGGAACCTTCGGAAATGAACCAAACATATCTTTGGCATCTAAGGCTTGGTCATATTAACTTAAGTAGGATTCAAAGGCTTGTAGCCGATGGACTCTTGGGTTCATTAGAGCTGGAAAACTTTCCAAGCTGTGAATCTTGCTTGGAAGGTAAAATGACCAAGAGACCATTTAAGGCCAAGGGGTATAGAGCCAAAGATGTGTTAGAACTGGTTCATTCTGATTTGTGTGGTCCTATGTCTATCCAGGGAAGAGGTGGTTATGAATATTTCGTCTCCTTTATAGACGATTATTCAAGATATGGATACATTTACTTGATGCGCCGCAAGTCTGAATGCTTTGATAAGTTCAAAGAATATAGGGCTGATGTGGAGAAACGTCTTGGTAAAAGTATCAAGACACTACGGTCTGACCGTGGTGGCGAATACCTCTTTGGAGAGTTTAGGAATTATTTATCAGAAGTTAGGATTCAATCCCAATTGTCTGCACCTGGTACACCCTAACAGAATGGTGTGGCAGAACGAATGAATATGACTCTTATGGAAATAGTTAGATCGATGATGAGTTATTCAGAATTACCAAATTCGTTTTGAGGATATATTTTAGAAACAGCAGTGTACATTCTGAATATGGTACATTCTAAAACAGTTCCTTATACTCCCATGAAATTATGGAATGGGCCTAAGCGTAGTCTAATCATATCCAGATATGGGGTAGTCCAACACATGTGCTGAAGGGAGATACTGACAAATTGGAATCATGTACAGAAGTATGTTTATTTGTAGGATATCCTAAAGGAACGAAAGGGGGTTTGTTTTATATTCCTAAAAATTAGAAGATCATTGTTAGCATCAATGCTCGATTTTTATAAGATGATTATGTAATAAACCATAAGTTTATGAGTAAAATTGTTCTAGAAGAAATAAGAGAGGACACACCTACTTTAGTACCAACAGTACAAGATGAAGTACCACAAGAGACTGTAACACGTGCCACACATGATACACAACCAGAGGAAATACCTCGTCCTAATGGGAGGGTTGCCTGAAGATTCATATTTTTGGGAGAGTCTTCGGACTTGATCCCGGGTAAACATGAACCTGATCCCCAGACATATGACAAAGCACTTCAAGATAAAGATGCAGTATCTTGGCAAAAGGCAATGAATTTTGAAATAGAGTTTATGTATTCTAATAAGGTCTGGGAGCTTGTAGAACCACCAGATGGTGTAAAAGCCGTTGGATGTAAGTGGATCTACAAAAGGAAAAGAGGGACAGATGGGAAGGTAGAAACCTTCAAAGCAAGACTTGTTGCGAAAGGGTATACTCAGAAAGAGGGAATCGATTATGAGGAGACATTTTCACCAGTAGCTATGCTTAAGTCTATCCGGATACTCTTATCCATTTCCGCTCATATGGATTATGAGATTTGGCAAATGGATGTCAAGACAGCTTTCCTTAACGGAAGTCTTGAAGAAAATATCCATATGAAGCAACCAGAGGGATTCATTGAAAAAGGCAAAGAGCATCTAGTGTGCAAGCTGAATCGGTCCATTTATGGACTGAAGCAAGCTTCAAGATCTTGGAACATTCGGTTTAATGAAGTAATCCAGTCATATGGATTTATTCAGTGTCCGGATGAGTCTTGTGTATACATGAAGTGTAACAGAAACATGGTGGTATTTCTTGTACTATACGTAGATGATATTTTGTTAATTGACAACAATGTCAAAGTGTTATCGGATGTAAGAGTATGTTTATCCAAACAATTTGATATGAAGGACTTAGGAGAATGTGCACACATTCTTGGGATCAAAGTCATAAGGGATTGCAAGAAAAGGATGTTGTATCTATCTCAAGCTTCATATATAGATACAATCCTTGCTTTTTTATCATGCAGAACTCCAAGAAAGGTTTCTTACCTTTTAGGCATGGAGTAGCTTTATCTGAAGAGATGTCTCCAAAGATATCAAAGGAGATAGAGGATATGAAGGCAGTTCCTTATGCTTCGGCTGTGGGAAGCCTAATTTATGCAATGTTGTGTACGAGACCGGATATCTGCTTTGCCGTGTGCATGGTTAGCAGATATCAAAGTAACCCTGGACAAGGACATTGGACTGCTATAAAGCATATATTGAAGTACCTAAGAAGGACTAGAGATTATATGCTAGTTTACCAAGTAGACGATTTGCTCCCTATGGGTTACATGGATTCAGATTTTCAATCAGATAGGGACAATAGTAAGTCTACATCAGGCTATGTGTTTACTTTAGGAGGTGGAGCCATTGCATGGAGGATTGTCAAGCAGAAATGTGTTTCTGACTCAACCATGGAAGCTGAGTATGTGGCAGCCTCTGAGGCAGCCAAAGAAGCTGTATGGCTCAGGAACTTCCTAATGGACTTAAATGTGATTCCTGGTTTACCTAAAATCATCACAATTTATTGTGATAATAGCGGTGCAGTTGCAAACTCGAAGGAACCACGAGCCCATAAGGCGAGTAAACATATAGAGCGCAAGTACCACCTGATACGAGACATCGTCAAGTGAAAAGAAGTTGTCGTCGCCAAGATTGCATCAACAGATAACCTGGCAGATCCTTTCACTAAGGCCCTTTCGACGAAAGCTTTTGATTGACATGTGGAGGGGATGAGAATCAGATGTATGGCAGTAGATATGACAGCTTAGTCTTCTAGTATAAGTGGGAGATTGTTAGAGTGTATACTAAAAGCCTAAATTTTGTAAACATTTATTTATGAAATAAAAGAATCACATTGGTCAAATGTCTACATTTTATTTGTTAAGTGTAGTTGTTCAATTAATTTATATTGTAGATAACATGGTGTGTGGTGTCACACACAGAATATCATGTTATCAGTTCTTTATAAATTATAAACAGTTGCTCACAATTAAAATGGAAAGGAACAAACCATTGGAATAGTAGTAATGTAATTAGGTATTAGTTTATCTTGACTAATAAATTACACTAGTACACTCTAAGTGTATTGAGTAGGACCATTTTAGGTTAAGTTCTTTTTATACTGACTTAATAAAAGAACTAGACCTTAGTTATTATGGAAGTGTGTGCTCTTAATCCTAATATAATAACAAGCATATATATTTAGTATTTATTTCTTTAACTTATCAAAGGGTGAGATTTAGCTCGATAAATCAATAGGCCCGATAAGTTGGGAAATGATATTACTTATAGTGTGTGTTGTTGATTATAGAAGAAAACTGTGTCCTAGTAATTTAGGTTGAGAATGTCCCCAAGAGGAGCTCATAAAGATTGTCATGTTAAACCCTGCAGGTGGACTTAGTCCGACATGACAATAAGGTTGAGTGGTACTACTCTTGGACTAAGACATTAATTAAAGTGAGTTGTCAGTAACTCAATTAAATTAATGGGCATTCGATGACTTAAACACAGGGAGACTAACATACTCATGATAAGAAGGAGCCCATAATGTAATTTGGGATTGGTGCGCTAGTGTAATAATAAATCTCTAGTGGAATGAGTTATTGTTGATGAACTTGAGTTGTGTGTTCGGGGTGAACACGGGATACTCAAGCTCATTGGATGGCCAAAATCAATTTCTCCTCTAGGTCCCTATCATAGCCTTATTAAAGCCTTAAATCCGCTCATAAAAAGCTCATCTTGGTGTCCAAGAAGAGGTCGGCCCATGGCTTGGTGACCAAGCCAAAGGGGCCGAGCATAAACTCCTTGAGCTGGCCGACCACAAGCAATTGAAGGGTGTCGGGCACATATTTCAAATTAGAAGGGGTACTTTGAATTTTTTAAAATCTTCTTTTTGTAGATATCTACAAGTTTTAAAAGAGAGATTTTAAAATACAAAACTTTCCTTATTTAAATTAGGACACATGGTTTAAAAGAAAGTTTAAAAGTTTTAAAACTTTCTTTTTTTTTAACTATACTCATGGTTTTAGAAAAAAAGGAAGAGAAGTTTTAAATTTGAATCTTTTTAATTTTGTAACCATGTTTAAAAAAAAAAGGAAATTTTAGAAGAAAAGTTTTAAATTTTAAAACATGGTTTTAATTTTTAAAACTTTTCTTTTTTAACATCCACATTAGGAAAACATAAGAGAGCTTGTAAAATTTTATAAGAGTTTTTTCTTTACTTATAAAAATTTTACAAGGTTATTTCTTTCCTTTTAAGGGGCCGGCCACCCTTGCTTGGTGCCCAAGCAAGGGGCCGGCCAATCAATTGAACCAATCAAAGATTGATGATTGAATCACTCAAAGGAAAGGAAAAGGAAAAATAAAAGGGGAAAAGGAAAAACAAAAGGAAGATTTTATTTTTTATAAAAAGTCTTTCCTTATTTACCTTGGGCAAGTAATATAAAAGAAGGGGAGGAGAGGCCTCATGTATAATTAATTCTCATTCTCAAGTTGGTGCTTCCTCTTGGTGGCCGACCCTCTCCCTCTCTTTTTCCCCTTGCTCTCTTTTGTTCTCTTGTGGTGGTGGCCGGATTTTAGAGAAGGAGGAAGAAAGCTTTTGGGTGGTGTTCATCTTGGAGGATTGTCGCTCACACGACGTCGAAGGCGAGGTGAGGAATACGGCAGAAGATTTCGAGGTTATTAGTATACAAAGAAAAGGTATAACTAGTAATTGTTTTCCGCATCATGCTAGTTATTTTTCTTTGTAAGAATTCCAAACACAAGAGGCATTAGATTCTAGTTTTTCGAATTTGTAATTCGTGTTTGTGTTTTTTTTTTATTTTTCAAATTTGTGATTCGATTATTCTTTTTGGTTAAACCTAATGTTATTTTAGGAAATTAAATATTTAATTTCGTTAAAAGATTTTGTCGAGGCAGTGGTGGATGCTCCCATACCCAAGAAGGCCATGTGCCTCGCCATGTTTATCTTGGGAACCGATTTTCGAAATAGATATTTAATTGAATTTGTAACATAGGTTGATTTGGATCAATAGTGTTAAGTTCTGCTTGCGATCCAAGTCTAAACCATTAAGAACAGATAAGTTAAATTTGGAATCAATAATGTTAAGTTACGTTTGCGATTCCTAATTTAACTTCTAAAGAACACAATAGGTTGTTTAGGAAAGGTTCGAAACTTGTATAAAATTTTTGTACAGCAGAACCGGTACGATCTTCCTAGGACAAACTAACATACCTCGACTAAAAATGGTCTAAAATGCTAAAATTAGGCTTTTCCATCCGAAATCAGCACTTCAATCGATTGAAATTGGGGTTTGAATCGATTAAACCTAACTCAATCGATCCACTGATCAATTCAATAGGTGAGGATCGATCGGTGGATCGATCCATTAAGCTTCTGTTTACGATACTTGCCTTATCAATCGATCACTCGATCGATTGAAGCACTTCAATCGATCGGGTGATCGATTGAAGGCCTGAAAATCTGAAATTCAATTTCAGTGATTTTCAGAAATTCTCCAAAAATTCTACAAAATTCTAAAATCCATGAAAATTTGTGTAGACATTACTTAGGGTATACACTATCAAGGAAAAATAGTTTTCTAAGAAAATACTTACTATTTTCAAAGATTTACACAAACTTGAAAACTTGTAAAAATTTTAGTGTTTTCTTCAAGTTTGTGTCTAACTTTTCAATGATGATTACTATCAAAAGATTGCATTCACCAAGGTTTTCCAAAGTGTATTTAAAATCATTTTCAAAACCAATATCCAACCATATTCTTTGGGCTCAATGCACATAACTTGTACAATAGCTTTCCCTATGATTGGAAAGCACATAACTATGTGTTTTGATGAACTCAAAACTCAACTAGATGCACTAAATCAACATTTTGAGTTTTGTTCATCGTCCTAACATCTCACTTGTATCTAATGTGCACTAAAATACATACAAGTCACCTTATAAGTCTTTGTGAGATGTAAAGTTTAGTTTTGTCCTAAACTAGAGATCATGCATTTCTATCCAGACATTTTAAGAATTTTGAACATCCACCAAAGATGTTACTTGTTAGTAAATATCATTTTCCCTTAATTGCAAGGAATTAAAAATAATGCATGATGTGCTATGGCATACATCAAAACAAATAATTTTCAAAAGAAAATTCGTTAGAACTACATGATGTATGTATGACATGACATGATATTTTTGTGTTTTTATTAATGAAACATGAATGCAACATATGATGTCATGGCATATGAAGGGAAAATAATCATGGCAAGTTAGCATAAATAAAAACTTAGATTTTCTATCTAAGTGTCCTTAAATCCTTAGCTAAACCTAAGAATAATCCTTAGATTGCCCATATTTTCTTAAGAAAATGCCCAAGCCTAACTTGCCATTTCTTCTACTATTAATTTATTGTGTCAATTAAAATTACACATAATTTCTCAAGGTTTGGCACACTTTACTCTTTCAAAGAGTAATCACTTTAAATTAAGGCTTAGATTTGCCTTTAAATCCCTAAGAAAATACCAAAACCCCAACTTGGTATTTCTTGTGTTTTCCCAATTTGTGTCAATTTAAGATAAAATCAAAATTTTCAAATTATGACACATTTTACTCTTTTAAAGAGTAAATGAAAATCCACTTCATTTTCAAAGGTTAATAATAACCTTGAAAATGCTCTTTGAGTGTCAACTTCATCAAGGTTGGGTTAACTACCTTCCCAATTTGAGTTGACACTCTCTAACCCATCTAAGGGGTAGAGAAAATGCTCCTAGGAACCCAAAACCTATTGGTGCTTCTTGGATGCTCTAGATACTCACTAGGGATAACTTCCCTAGATACTTTTCTAGTGACCTTTTTAGGCTTCTTAGAAGTCTTGGTCAC
Source organism: Zingiber officinale (assembly GCF_018446385.1). Taxonomy (NCBI): domain Eukaryota; kingdom Viridiplantae; phylum Streptophyta; class Magnoliopsida; order Zingiberales; family Zingiberaceae; genus Zingiber; species Zingiber officinale. Next base: position 72,321,180 of record NC_055998.1, read on the forward strand.
CTTCTCTAAGTTAACTCTAAGGATTTCTTCCCTTGTGACCTTCTTAGTGACTTTCTTAGACTTCTTTGAAGTTTTAGTCACATTTGTCGCAAAAATACTCTTAGGGATAACTACCCTAGTATTTTTGACTTGACCACTAGACCTAGACTTGGTTCTATAGCTATATGGAACCCTATGGTAAGAAGTTACATCCTTCTTAGCCTTTGATTTGTAACCCAAACCTCTATGACCATAGGATGACTCTTGTTTCTCTAAACCTAGGTTTTGCTTCTTGGACCCTTGTGTTTCATTTTTGATTCTTTTAAGGGTTCTCTCCAATTTATCAAGTCTTAACCTCAAAACTTGATTTTCTCTCCATAATACCTCAACCTTAGATTTTTCTCTAACACCTTGATTTTTTTTTCTTAGGCAAATACCTAGAATCCTTAGAGTTATTACCTAAATTATTTTCTACCCTTCTAACCTTAGGCTGAGTGGTTTTAGCATGATAGACTACATAATTCTCCTCAATTCTATCATGCTTCCTATTTTTATGATAAATAGCATTAAAATGATATAAACTAGAATTAGCATGCTTTTTACCATAATTCAAGGGGATAGACTCAATAAATGATACCTTGGATTTTACCTTGAAAGCTCCCCCTTGACTTGTGCTTCCTCCCTTGACTTTGACTGCCTTCTTCCCCTTTGGACATTGATTCCGATAATGTCCTTTTTGTTGACACAAGAAACACACAATATGTTCTTTGCTCTTCTTTGTTGTGGGGGTGGTCTCCTTGGGCTTCTCCTTGCCCTTTGGTGCCACTCAGCCCTTCTTCTTGGCCAATTTAGGGCACTTACTCTTGTAGTGCTCATGTTCTCTACACTCAAAACATATAATATGATTTTTATTTTTAATTGAAACATTTATACCTTCACATGTAGGGATGACACTTGATCCTCCATTTGATTCTTCATGACTTTTGGAGGTTGCACCTTTTTCTTCACTTGACCCGGAGGTAGAATCTTTCCCTTTTTCTTGATTCGGTGTCAACGAAGGTCGCTGCCCCTCAATCCTAGAGGTGGAGGCTTCTTCATCTTCATCTTTTACATGGAACAAAGAGTATGTTTCCTCTTTGCCCTTTTCATTGCATTCCTTTGAAGATGAGGCTTCTTGGACTTCCTCTTCGGAAGTTGAGCATCTCTCAATGTAATGCCCAAAAATTCTCAAAACTATTTTTCGAAATATTCTACAATTTTTCTAGAATTTTAGAATATTTTTATGGAATTTTTAGAGTAGCGGAAGTAGCAAAAATATATAGAAAACGAAAATAGCCTACGTAGGAATTGAACCCGAGACCTATTGGGTCCTACGACTTATAGTGGACTCTAGTAACCAAGTGAACCCAGCAGGGCCGTGCTGAAAGGAAAGGGAAACAATTTTATTTAAGTTAGAGTTGGGTTAATTAATCCCTTAATATAAATAGGGAATTAAGTGAGGAGTTTTAATTTTACCGTGACTTACCTCTTCTCCTCACCCTAACCTCACGCCGCCTCCCTCTCCTCTCTTCCTCTCGGCGCCAACCACAAGAACAAGCAAGGGTTCCGTCCCAAGGGTTCCAAGGGCAAATTCCGGCGACGACTTTGACACGTGGGCTCTCCCCTCCGCGAGAGGAACGCTTAGACGCGAGATGATCGTCGAAAGGATCGTCTCCTCCGGAAATCTAGCGATTAGAATCGTAAGAAACTTCGAGCAGGAGGTAAGAAACCCCTCACCTACAGTATAAGTAGCTATTCGTGTGATTTTTATGCATTAGTTTAGTCGTATGCAAATTTTGGCACATAGGGTGTGCACTAGCGTACACCAAGTGCTCGATAGAATGTTTAGCACAGTCGAATGCAATTAGGCATTTTATTAGCTTGGATAAATGCACTAGAAGCATTTACACAGCCTATTTAGTCTTGCTCCAGCTTTTACAGGACTAGATGTCCAATGGGTGGGCTCCCATAGTCGCCTCTAGGTTTAGATAACCTAGTTCTAGGTCTAGACAACCTAGTAAAAGCAAGACAAGAATTTATTAGCTTATGTTCAGTATTTTATTTTCAGTAGGGGCACTGTACAGGATTAGATATCCATTGGGCTGGGCTCCCATAGTCGGTCCCTAGGTTTAGATAACCTAGTAAACCTTACTAAATTTGGGATTTGCAACCCCGGGTTTAGTTAAGGATGCGCGCATAGCATGTACAGTTGCCGGGCCCATTAGCAGTATGATTATGTATTTTAATCTATTATATTATAGTTTTTTTTCAAAACTCATAAGGGTTAGTTATGATAGTTGAGTTTGAATTCAGTTCCAGCTTAGCTCAGTTCATGTTCAATTCAGTTTCCTTTATTGATACTCATGATAGTTTATGATTAGCTCGTGTGCCATGCTTTAGTGTTCATGTTCAGTGATTTCAGTATGCCATGTGTTAACAAGTTCATCATATGTTTGATAGCATGTTTTAAAAAGCATAAATGCATCGTATGCATGTTTTAGTGAGGTAGATGGTTTCTTACTAAGCGAAAGCTTATAGATACTTTCTTTTCTTTATACTGCAGATAAAGGTAAAGGAAAGATGGACTAGCGGAGGCTGGAGGACAATGCTACGAAGATATGTGTGGGCAGGAACTTGGGATAGAGATCTAAGGAATTTTAGCAAGCTTGGTTTAAGCATTAAAACCTTTCAGTATTTTATCATTTGCACTTTAATATGATAATTGCTCCGAATTAGTTAACCATGCACTTTATTATGCTTAGAACACTGTTTTTATAATGATAGAATGTTAGTTATTATTGTTAGAGTGTTTCTTAATCATTTTAGAACCTGTAATGAGTTTGAGGCACGAAATAGTGCTGAAATCAGATCATTGGCACGAAATCAGAAACTCGAATCGATCAGTTGATCGATTCGAGAGTTTCCAATCGATCGATGGATCGACTGGGCAACTCGTCTCGTGAACAGTAGGCGTCTGGATCGATCAGCCGATCGATCCAGCCAATTCCGTCGCGAACAGAAGGCTCTGGGATCGATCACTGGATCGATTGACCAGTCTGGATCGATCAGCCGATCGATCCAGAATATTGCCCGAGCACAGTAGCGTGCTGGATCGATCACCGGATCGATCCGACATTCCAATCGATCAATGGATCGATTGGGAGGTCTGATATCAGCGGAAAAATGTTTAAGTTCAGTTCCTTGACCATGGGGAAGGTAAAACATGTCATGAATAGTTAGTTTACACCCCTTAGCATGTATAGTACCAAGAAATGTTAGTAGTTTAGCAAAATTTCAGTTATTATAGCTTCCGCACTTAGTATTTAATGATGATCATGGATTAGTTAGCACAGATTAATGTAACGATTGGCCTCACAGCCTAGTTAGTAGAAGGTGGGTCGTTACACTCAACTTCGGAGTCCTCTTGCTCTTGATCCAATGAGTTGCCCTCTTTGGATTCTTCTTGATCTGGTACAGTGGAGGAGATCTCATGAATCTTTGCTAATTTTCTCCAAAGCTCCTTGGCATCTTTGAATTCTCCAATTTGAGCCAAAATATTGCTTGGCAATAAATTGACCAATAGCTTGGTCACTTTGTCATTTGCCTCGCTCCTTTGAATTTGCTCTTGGCTCCACTTGCTCCTCTTTAGAATCTTGCCTTTTGAATTTCTTGGAGCTTCGAAGCCTTCCATTAGAGCAAACCATTGTTCTATCTCCATCATCAAGAAATTTTCGATTCTTGATTTCCAAGAATCGAAGCTCATCATAGTGAATGGTGGAGGCAACCTCGTGTCGAATCTGAGTCCATCTCTGAATTCCATTTGAAGTTGACCTCTTGATAGAATCTTTTGCTTGATGAAATTTGCTCAAACTTCTTCACCATCTAGCCTTGTTGCCCCTTCCGACGATTATTCCGGTGAAGAGCGACCTCGCTCTAATACCACTTGTTAGGGTCGAAATGTGCTAGAGGGGGGGGGGGGGTTAATAGCTCGTCGTCTTGCTTTTTTGTGATGATAGGCAGCGAAAAATACAACGCTAACACGAAGGATTTACTTGGTATCCACCTCAAGAAGATGTGACTAGTCCAAGGATTCACACATGACACACAATCTCCGCTATGAAAATACTCCTTTACAGTAACTACCGAAGGGGGGGGGGAGCCTGTACAGGACTCACACACAAAGATACACAAGAAGAACAAAATATAAGCTGATACAATAGTAAACCTTACAAGATTTACACGGTAGAAACCCTAGCTTACCTTTCTTTTATGTGTTGTTGCCTCTTGAACCTTGAAAGTGCACCAGCACTTGTTTCCAAGAGCCTCCAAGAACTAGCTGTGAACTTTGGAGATGTCGCAGTAAGGATCGGAGAAGAATCGGGTGAATGTCTGCTGAAGAAAACGCTCGCAACGACTTTATCCAGCGCCAACGATCGGATCCCAGTCGATTGGATTGCTCCCAATCGATTGGGGAGGCTTTGGATTGATCGATCAATCGATCCAGAGCACCTCTGTGCTCTTGGAAATTATTTGAATCGATTCAACATGTCTCACGATTTTCCAGTGCTCCAATCGATCGGTCGATCGATTGGAGGCTCCAAATCGATCGGGTGATCGATTGGGATGGCTTATGTGCGACAAACCCCAGCTTCCCAATCGATCAGTGGATCAATTGGGAGGAGAGTTTATCACGGGACACACCCGATAGATAATCGATCTATTGGGCATGATTCAATCGATCGGTTGATCGATTGATTTCAACTTGATTTGCCCTAATCAAGTCCCAAGCCCCTAAAACCCAACATCTGGTCAACCATGACCTGTTGGGGCATCATGCCTAGCATCCGGTCACCCTCAACCTGTTAGGACTTCTTCACCAAGTATCCGGTCAATCTCTTTGACCCACTTGGAGTTTTCTGCTCGTGCCAAGTATCTGGTTAACCCTTTGACCTACTTAGAATTCTCAATACCAGGTGTCCGGTCAACCTTGACCCACCTGGATTTCCACGTGCGTGGCTTCACTCATCAGGACTTCCCTTCTGCCTAGCTTCACTCACTAGGACTTCCCATCTGTCTGGCTTCACTCACCAGGACTTTCACCTAGCTTCATTCACTAGGGTTTCCCATCTGCCTGGCTTCACTCACCAGGACTTTCCATCTGTCTGGCTTCACTCACTAGGACTTTCACCTAGCTTCACTCACTAGGGTTTCCCATCTGCCTGGCTTCACTCACCAGGACATTCACCTAGCTTCACTCACTAGGATTTTCATACTGCCTAGCTTCACTCATTAGATCTTTTATCTGGCTTAACTCACCATGATTTTCCAACTGCCTGGCTTCACTTACCAGGACTTCCCATCTGCCTGACTTCACTCACCAAGACTTCTCCTCTACCTAGCTTCACTCACTAGGTCTTTCACCTAGCTTTACTCACCAGGATTTTCCAACTGTCTGGCTTCAATCACCAGGACTTCTTAGTCAAGTATCTAGTCAGTTTTGACCTACTTGACTCTTCTTCACATCTAACTGGTCATCCTTGACCAGAGGAGAATTGTACCAACAATCTCCCCAAATGAACGATTGTACCTGCAATCTCCATGTATTATCAGTCTCCATGTATTGTCAAACATCGAAACCCAAACATCAAGACTCAAGCTTGAGCCATCTCAAACTTAGTCAACCAGGTCAACCTTGACCTAGGGAATATTGGACCAACATAGTATACAATTTTTATAAAAAAAAATAACCAAAGAAAATTACTAATAAGCCTTAAAATTATTTTTAATGTGAAAAGAGAAAAAAAATATTAACATAATTTATTTTAAATTTCACCAAAATTAGTTATTAAAGGGTCAATATTTTTTTAAAATATAAAAGAATTAAAATCCAATGATATAAGAACATTTATAGTTGATCCAGAGTTAGTAGGATCGATTTGGGATCATGATTAGATTGGATCAAGGGCAAGATTGCAACCCAATAAAAAAAAGTATAGAATCGTTGAAAGATAGGATTGTACTAATTATATTGATTCTATACAATCCAACTAATTTTGCTATGATGATTCCAAATGATCATGAATCAATTTGGTACTTCTGAATCATAGGATCCTAAGATTCAAATAATGATTCTGTAAATAATGGTCGATCATATTAGTTGGGTATACATCTACGACTGAGAGGTTAGGGGCAACTAAAAGTGATATGGGAGATATCAAAGCCACATATGTGAGGCTTTTTAGCCTGGGTGATGCCAGTGGGCAATGCACGTTGGCACCTCTGATCATTGGAGGTGCCTCCACATGTGAGAGGTGCAGGACCGTTGGCAAGTGCATTTTACTTGGTTTGGAGCCTTTAATGACTCCTACTCTAAGGCCTACACTCGTTAAGTGCTTAAATTGGGCAATCACTATAAGCTTGAAATGATTACACAAATTTAAGTAACATGTAGGAAAATTAAAGTATACCGACAGCAAAAAGAAGTAGAAGCTTAGTCATTGGTTGTCAGAGCAGCCTTTCGGTGTTATAGAAGTCTTCTCGGAGTAGCACGTGAGTATGAAAGTTAAAGTGAACGTTGAACTAAAGCTTTTGGTCAAAGTCCTTTTTATAGGCCATTTCCAAGCGCCCGGGCCACCACCAGTCGCCTCCAACGAGGCTTACCCGATCTTGGGACTTCACTAACTTATCCGTGTTCAGGCGCCTAGACCCGGTCCAGGTGCCTGAACTCTGACGTGTGATGGCCAATCAGCATGCGCCAACTCATCTACTCAGGTGACTGTGTTCAGGCCAATCCAGACACCTCCGGGCGCTTGGATCCCTCCCTAGCGTCTGGTAGACCTTTTTTCTAGCCATCGAATTTCCTGCATTACAAGGTTAGTGCAACCAAGTGTAACTTGCAAAATAGAGTTAGTATAATATAAAATAGAATGATTATTAATTAGATCATGTCTTTTCAAGATCAGGATCTAGTCATTGCCTCAGCTTAAACTTCAAAAATGACTCTAAGCTGGACTAATGCTTATAGTCCCTCTAGGACTCATTCTCATTGGACCACTCTCCTTCAGTGACTTATCTTTACTTATCATTTTTCAGTCACTTGACTTGCCTCTTGACCCACCAGATCTTCTTGATAGTTGTCAGGTCCGCAGACCCAACTAAACTTCAGCTAGTTGTCAGGTCCCGCAGACCCAGCGGAACTTCCTGCTAGATATTGTGTCACACCTTGACTTATCTGGACTTCGTGCCAGTTATCAGATCCTCAGACCTAACTAGGCTTCAGTCTGGTGTCAGGTTCTCTAGACCCATCACTTCCTGCATATTTGGTAAAGGTATTAGAGCACAAAATTAAACTTTAACCATTTATCATTAATCAAAACTAAAATTTAATTATTAGTGTCAACTATACTAACAATATATTATTTTGATATAATGATAATCTGAGTTAAAGTTAGAAAAAAATATGTAAAACAATAATAGCATGAGTATTTTTTCTTAACTTAAATCCTATTACCTTCCTCCCTTATCATTCATCAAAATAACTAAGTTTCTCAAGTCACCATAATATAGTGTCAAACAAAATAAGAATTTTCTTTTCGAAAGTTAGAAATTCATATTTTCAATTAAAGCACTTTCTCATTTTTTTAAAAAAAATTATTTCCAAGTTAAAGTTTAAAATTTTTGACAGACTTTCTAAAGTAAGTTTTTAAGTGTATGAAAAAAAAAATTAATAGTAAATTTTGTAAATAATTTAAGTATTTTGCAAACAAAGGTTTCAAAGTAATTTTTCTAAATATTTTAAAGTATTTTTCAAAGTAAAGTTTCTTATATGAAAAAATGATTTTCAAGATGTTTTTGAAATATTTTCAAGTAATTTTCTAAAAATGTTTGTATTGAAAAATATCTTTGAATGCATTATTTTGAAAGAGCTAAAGGGTTCACTCTTTCAAAAGATAATATTTTCAAAATAATTAAATTTCAAAATATGTCATTAAATGGAATCTCCCTCTGAGTATGACATTTTCTTAGGAAATCCTTATTAGCCACAAGAAAATCTTCTTATGTGTCTTAGGTAGGGGTTAATTCAAATCAAAAGACTAATTGAATTTTCAAAAGTATTTTCAAAATGTATTTCACAAAAATATGTTTAAGAATTTAAAATATTTTTCAAGGATTTTCCAAAAATATTTTTAAAGAAAATATTTTTCAAAACCCAAAGATTTCTTTAAAGGCATTTTAAAAATGTTTAGCACTCTCGCCCCTTAACCTGACACCTTCCTCGTTGCCCTTATTAGCCACATGGAACTTACCTAAGTGCCTATGTTGGGGAATATTTATTTTCAGAAAATATATGATTAATCTAGAGTTAAGTTAACTAAATTAAAATTAACTTTCAATCTAAATAAAATAATTTATTACTAATGTTTTATTAATTAAGTTAAGAATAAGTTAACTTCAAATTTTTAAGTTTGAATAAAGTTAAATAAGTTCAAATTTAGTGCATTTAATTTGAATTAACAAATAAGTTTATTTTTAGATTAATAGTTTAGGTAAAACTAAGTAATATTGATTATTATCAATATTGATTAGCTATTATTTACTTAACTCGATTTAAAAATTTATTACTTATTTGATTGATTAAATTAGAGTAAATTAACTTAAATTTACATTAATTAAGCTTTATTTAAGTCAAATTGAATTAAATTAAGTTTTAATTAATTTTAATTGTATTAAGTTAAGTTTAATTACATTTTAATTTAAGTTAAATTAAATATTATATTGTAATTAATTTAAGTATGATTTGATTAATTAACTTTCAGAATAATTAAATTATTTAATTATTTTGGATTAATAATAATTAGTTATTAATTGAGATTTAAGTTAATTAATTAGTAATTTTAACTTTAATTAAATTAATTCAGTAAGATAGATTTTGAATTAATTGATTGAGTAATTTAAGATTAATAATTATAGAATTTAAGATTAATTAATTAATTAAAATTATTTTAAATTTAATTTAATTTTAATTTACTTTATCTTTAAGTTTTAATTGAAGTGTAATTAATTTAGGATTTTTTTTAAGGATTATAAGATGATTTTTTAAATAATTTAAAAGGATTTTTTAAAAGTTTTTTTTAATGATTTTAAAAAGTATTTTTAAAATGGGTTTTAAAATAATTGTGTAAGGGGTTTTTAAATAATTTTATAAGAATTTTTAACTAATTTTTAAAAGGATTTTTAAAATATTTTTTAAAAAAAGTATTTTAATTAATTTAATTTATCATTTAATTTATTTAATTTTAAAGTTAAGTTTAATTTTAACGTTTAATTAATTTTAAAGTTTAATTAATTTAATTTTAAAGTTTAAAATTTAAAGTTATTTTAATTTTAATTTTAATTTTAATGTTAAAGTACTTAATTATCTCACCCGGTCTAATTTTTCAACCAAAGTATTCCTATAGTTTTTTTAGATGAGTTAGTGTTAGGACCCTTGGCGGCCAGCAAAAGGGAGGTAAATAACCCTGAAAAGACAAATGAAAAATCTTCCTTGAGCTTTTATAACTTTAACAAAATTAACACTTGCATAAAATATATAAGACTAATTAAAAAAAGGAAGAGACACAACGAATTACTTGATTATAATCAAGAAGGTTGTTAATCCAAGGAAGTGGAAAGTGCACCAATTTTTCCTTCAGTCGGGCAAGCCTCTTTACAACAACTGAAGTACTAGAAATCTGAAACTAGACAAAAGAAATCATTTACAAGTGTTCTCTGTTGTTGTGTCTAGGCTTCTAGGACCAGGACTATATTTATTGTTAGTTAGAGCCCTAGAGCCAATCATTTGATGATTGTATGGACTCATGTATATCATATTCTTGTATATATATTAAGGCATTTGATTTTTGGTTATTATGCTTATTTGTATTAGTGCCAGATAAAATAAGTATAGTAACGTCCTTGAGTAGAAGGTTCTTACCTATATCAATCGATTAGTTGAATCGATAGTGAGATGATATAGGGAACACTACTCTAAATTATTCCTAGTCGAGTATTAACATTCAGGGACAATGTTAATACAATAAGACTAGCATGTAGGTCAGCTCGATGACTTGATCTCACAAGTCATGGATATAGAGATATCAAGCTGACACATGGGTATGCATTAGAGAATGTATACTGAATGACCCGCCATGAGAAAGTATCATGGATCGTTATATGAGTGTCATATACTTTCTCATGTGGCTATTAGTATGACTATTAGTCCTTTGACCTGAAGTCACCATGGATCCCTACATAAGGAGTTATGTACTTTGGTTTCGTCAAACGTCACCCGTAACTGGGTGGACTATAAAGGCGATTACCGGGTATGTAACAAATTATGCAGAGGGATGTGAGTGATATAGATGAGATCTATCCCTCCCATATGACGGGAGCGACATCAATATTCTTGATAGAGTGAGACCACTAAGTGCATGACCATGCCCAAATGAGTCAACATTAGATGTTGAGCTCATTTGATCGAGTGAGTCTACTTGGAGTTCAAGATTTAGATTGATTAAAGGATGACACGGTATATGCCTCACATTGATCAATCTAAATGTATAGGATAGAAGGACAATGTCACATATTGTGAGGAGTCACAATTAGTAGTCACAAGGTGATGTTGGATCTCAACATTCTTGTAACTTGGGTAGTAATGATGTATTGCTAGATACCGCTCATTACTTATGCTTCTAAATGAGTTTAGGGGCATTGCCAATGTTACAAGAACCTATTGGGTCACACACAAAGAACATGTGGATGGAGATTAGATTCATATGATGAACCAAGAGGATTAGATTCATTTGATGAATCAAATTGGATTAAGAGTAATCCAAATTGGGCTAATTGAGTTGGACTCAAGTTCATTCATGTATTCAATGAGTCTAATTTAGATTATGACTCATTAAATCAACTTAATTTAATGAATTAGATTCATTATATTAAGTTGGCTTGAATCATATGGTTGGATTAGATCAACCATGAGAGAGATTTGATCAAGTTTGACTTGATTTGAGAGGAAGAGAAAAAGTCATGTTTGACTTGACTTTTTGCCACATCACTAGTGAGTTGGCAAGATGTGGACCAATAGGATTGCTCCACATCATCAATGTGTGCCACCTCATGGAGGTTACAAGCCTCCATAGCATTTAATGTGGCCAGCCCACATTAAATGAGGAGGTTACACTTATTGCCATGTCATTTAGTGAGGTGGCAAGATGTGGACCAATGGTGTTGATCCACACATCCTAGAGTGCCACCTCATGGGGGTTACAACTCTTAATGTTCTCCACATTAATTGGAATTAATGTGGAGGTTACACCTCCTAGAGTGGTCGGCCACTTTGTGAATGAATGGGAATTCATTTTTCATTCATGTGGTGTATTCACTCTTCTTCTCCCTTGAGTGCTCTCTCTTCTCTCCATGGTGGTTGCCGTGAGGTTCCAAGAGTGGAGAGGGTGATTTGAGTTAATCCAAGAAGTCCAAGAAGAAAGTTAATACTTTAGAGGAGTGTATTGTATTCTCTTCCTTGCTTTCCTTTCTTCTTCCATTCCCATCCGAGAGCCCTAGAAAGTGCTAGCACACTTGGGGTCTCTCTTCTCCATCCTTGAGTGCTAGAGAGCACTCCTTGTTCGTGTGGATATCACTAGAGAAGTATCTACTTTGATACTTTGGAGATCCGACGTGTACCTTGGACGAGCGGGATAAGCGAAGGGCACGCTTCGAAGGTATAACCCTCATCTAGTGTAGATCTAAAGGTTTTACAAACTCGTACAAGAAAAAGGTTTTTTGAAAATTTTGTTTACGAATCTTTGCACGAGATCCATGGCTTTGGGTGACTCGGGGTTTCCGCGACGCGAAAAAGCGGTTTTCGCGGCCCGAAGAACCCAACAGTGGTATCAGAGCCACGTGCAAAGACTTGTACGAGTTCGTTTGTATTTTTATGAAAAATATACCTTCTGTGATTTTCTGTAAAAATTGAGTTTTTAGAGTTTTTATGAGTAATTTTTCCGTAGAAGCGAAGCACAAGTGTCTCGGCACTTGTAGGCTTCGGCTACCGGAAAGTTTTCTTTTAAACGGCTTCGTTTTGCCACAAATCCGTTTGGGACAGCGGGGTCGGGTGCCATTAGATCGCAAAGGAGCAACTCACGATGGTTAGATCGTGGGTAGGGGCATTGCCCCTAACCCCGCAAGGGAATTTGCTCCGCGATTGCACCCGAAATCGCTAAAAACGAACCCGCCGGGAAGATTTTTCCGAAACGGCAATGTCTTGACCCAAATCGTTTTGGGACAGCGGGTTTAGGAGCTGTTGGATCGCAAAGGAACCCTCGCGATGGTTAGATCGCGGGTAGGGGCACTGCCCCTGGGCCCCGCAAGGGGATTCGTTCCGCGATTGCGCCCGAAACCGCTAAACGGGACCGCCGGGAAATTTTACTTATAAAAATTATAAAAATTATTTTTAAAATTACAGAAAAATTATGAAAAAATATATAATTTTGAATTATATATTAAATTTGTGATAGTCATGGCCCAAAGACCCAATTTGATTGGACAATGTGTTGTAATTCATAATACGGCCTGCGTGCCGTTATGTGATGTGCGTGCTTGTAATTTTATTTTATTTTCGTGACCTGCGTGTCGTGCCTCTCTCTTATATTCTGGTTGTAAATTAGATTTAGACTCGAATGTAACTCGAGTTTCAAATTGTAATGTACAAATTGGAGCGGTGGAGGGTCCACACGAGACGGAGTTCCGAGGCGGGCACGAGCAACACAAGGTGGTCAAAGGGAGGAGCTTGGAGAAGCTGTTGACCCTAGGTTGACCATTCGATCTTCTCATTGGCTTGAGAAGATCGTAGTAGGGCCATGACTAAATCACAAATAAATTAATTAGTTAATTGCTTATGTATATGATGCATGTTTAATAAGTAATTAATTAATTAGTGCCTTACGATTAGATTAGATCTAAGTCGTGCACATGATGCACCCTTGCGATTAGATTAGATCTAAGTCGTGCACAAGATGCATCCTTTTTCGATTAGATTAGATCTCAATCGACTCAACTCTAAATGCCTAACCATGCCGTGATACCTATCACTACCTCGATCACATGTATTGTTGAATCTGCCAAAGCAGAGCAATACATATTATCTTGGTAGGGTACGGAGGGACAATCTTGGTCCCGTCTATCAACGCATGGGTGAATACAAACTCAATTAGATTGAGTATTCATAGTTACTCGGTTGGATCGAGTCAACTATAGGCATTCTTCCAATAGTTGGAAAGGTAGGACAAAATCACGTTTATTTTAATTCTCGGGCGTATTAGTCAAAGCTAACTCGAGTTTTAATATAAATGCGGATTTTATTCTATAAACAAGAGTTGCATAGAGATGTAATTGGTAATCGTTACCTACCGATCATACTAAGCCTTGGGCGTATTAGCCAAAGCTAACTCAAGGGTTAGTATGATGTGGATCTTGTCCCACAAGAATTATAGTATTCAGTGGGAGCATCATTTAGTTAAAGGCCTAATTAAATGATTTTTAAAAGAATATGATTTTCTGCAAATTTTTGTAGATAACCATGACATCAAACACGAATTCCTTCTCCATGCGATCTGTCCTTGAGAAGGACAAGCTCAACGAAGCGAATTTCCTGGACTGGTACAGGAACTTGAGAATAGTTCTCACCCAAGAACGTAAACTGTACGTTCTGGAGCAGCCCATTCCGGAGGCTCCTCCTGCCAATGCCCCGCGAGCCGACAAAGATGCTTATAAGAAGCATCAAGATGACGCATTAGATGTGTCCTGTCTAATGCTCGCGACCATGAACTCTGAGCTTCAGAAGCAACACGAGTTGATGGGTGCTTACGATATGGTTGAGCATCTTCGCCAACTATATCAGGGACAAGCAAGGCATGAGAGATTTGAGATCTCTAAGGCACTGTTTCAGTGCAAGATGTCAGATGGGGCTCCTGTAGGTCCTTATGCACTCAAGATGATTGGGTACATAGAGAACCTACAAAGACTGGGGTTCCCACTTGGCCAAGAGCTGGCCACTGACTTAATCTTACAATCCTTGCCGGATAGCTATAGTCAATTCGTTCTGAACTATAACATGAACGAGATTGACAAGCCACTGCCCAAGCTCCTTAGTATGTTACGAACTGCTGAGGTTAACCTTAAGAAGGTTAAGCCCATTCTGATGGTCCAGAAGCATAAGGGCAAAGGCAAGCCCAAAGGTAAGGGAAAGTCCCAAGCCAAGGGCAAAGGCAAGGCACTGAAGCCTAAAGGAGGGGTCGCCAAGGATGCTACCTGCTTCCACTGCGGTCAGACCGGACACTGGAAGAGGAACTGCAAGGTATACTTGGAGGATCTTAAGAAGAAGCGAAGTGAGACTTCCACTTCAGGTATATATGTTATAGAAGTCAATCTATCTATTTCTACATCATGGGTATTAGATACTGGATGTGCTTCTCACATTTGTACTTGTAACGATAGCGAGCATTGGCAAAGGGCGAGGTGGACCTACGAGTAGGCAATGGAGCACGGGTTGCTGCTATTGCTGTAGGAACTTATCAGCTATCTCTGCCCTCTGGGCTTGTACTAGATTTAGATGATTGTTGTTATGTGTCTGCTCTTACTAAGAACATAGTTTCAGTTTCTTGTTTAGACAAGAAAGGATACTCTTTTATAATAAAAGACAAATGTTGTTCTGTTTATTTAAAAGATATGTTCTATTGTAGTGCACCACTAATAAACGGACTCTATATTCTAGACCTTGAGAGCCCTATCTATAACATTAGTACCAAGAGGTTCAAGTCAAATGACATGAACCAAACCTACCTCTGGCACTGTCGCTTAGGTCATATAAATGACAAGCGCTTATCCTAACTCCATAAGGATGGTTTGCTGGACTCATTTGATTTTGAATCATATGAGATATGCGAGTCATGCCTACGAGGCAAGATGACCAAGACTCCCTTTAGTGGGCACAGCGAGAGAGCGACTGATTTGTTAGGACTCATACATAGTGATGTATGTGGCCCTTTCAATGTCGCTGCTAGAGGCGGTTATAGGTACTTCATCACATTTACTGATGATTTCAGTAGATACGGTTATGTGTACTTGATGACACATAAGTCGGAATCCTTTGAAAAGTTCAAAGAATTCAAGAATGAAGTACAGAACCAGCTTGGCAAGAGTATTAAGATACTTCGATCAGATCGAGGTGAAGAATACCTTAGCCATGAGTTTCGTGACTACCTAGCTGAGTGTGGGATTCTATCCCAACTCACTCCTCCTGGAACACCACAGTGGAATGGTGTATCCGAAAGGAGGAATCGTACTCTATTAGATATGGTACGATCTATGATGAGTCACACAGATCTTCCGACATATCTATGGGGATATGCTCTAGACACGGCAGCTTTCATTCTCAACCGAGTTCCATCCAAGGCCGTGATAAAGACACCATATAGGATATAGACTGGGAGAGATGCCCAGGTGTCTTTCATGAGGATTTGGGGTTGTGAGGCTTACGTTCGACGTCAAGTCTAAGACAAATTAGGACACAAATCTGACAAGTGCTATTTTATTGGATATCCCAAGGAAACTAAGGGATATTACTTCTACATTCTCAGTCAGCCCAAGGTAGTTGTGGCAAAGACTGGGGTCTTTCTAGAAAGGGACTTTGTTTCTAGAAAGACTAGTGGGAGCACGTTTGATCTTGAAGAAGTTTAAGATGCGAACAATAGTACTGATGCCTCGATGGAAATTGAACTGGAACCACAAAGTGTTGTGGATGATGTTGTTCCACAAAGAGTTGAGGAACAACAACCAGTTCAAGTAGACATACCTCTTCGCAGGTCTGATAGGGTACGTCGTCAGCCTGAGAGATACTCATTTCTCTTGTCTGACCATGATGACGTTATGCTCATAGAGGATGAGCCTACCACCTACCAGGAAGCTGTGATGAGACCAGATTCTGAGATATAGCAGATGGATGTCAAAACCGCGTTTCTGAATGGAAACCTACTCGAGGATGTGTACATGACACAACCTGAGGGTTTTGTAGATCCACAGCATACTAGTAGAGTATGCAAGCTGCATAGGTCCATTTATGGACTAAAGCAAGCTTCTCAGAGCTGGAATCTTTGTTTCGATGATGCAATCAAACAGTTTGGCTTCATCAAGAACGAAGATGAACCTTGTGTCTACAAGAAGGTTATAGGGGGCGTAGTTGTCTTCCTCATATTGTATGTGGATGACATACTGCTCATTGGGAAGGACATCCCTATGCTTCAGTCTGTCAAGACCTGGCTAGGGAGTTGTTTCTCAATGAAGGACTTAGGTGAAGTATCTCGTATTCTAGGAATACAGATCTATAGGGATAGATCTAGGAGATTGCTTGGCCTAAGTCAGAGTACATACATTGACAAGGTACTACTTCGGTTTGCCATGCAGAACTCCAAGAAGGGATTTCTGCCGATGTCACATGGCGTGAGTCTTTCGAAGACTCAAGGTCCCTCTTCTAGAGAGGAGAGAGACCGCATGGATCAGATCCCTTATGCCTCAGCCATAGGATCGATCATGTACGCCATGCTATGTACTCGACCTGATGTCTCGTATGCTTTGAGCATGATGAGTAGATACCAGTCAGATCCAGGTGAAAGTCACTGGATAGCGGTCAAGAATATTCTTAAGTACTTAAGAAGGACTAAAGAATATTTCTTGATATATGGAGGCAATGATGAGCTAACTGTAAAGGATTACAGTGATGCCAGCTTCTAGACCGATCAGGATGATTAAAAATCACAGTCGAGGTTCGTGTTTTGCTTGAATGGTAGTGTTATGAGCTGGCAGAGTTCACAGCAGTTCTACAACGTTTCCATCTCATTCGAGAGATTATCGATAGAAGATATGTGAAGATTTGCAGAGTACCTACAGAGGCTAACATCGCAGATCCCTTGACCAAGGCTTTGGCACAGTGAAAGCATGATGGTCACACTAGGTCATTAGGCCTTAGAGCCTATACTGATTGGCGCTAGTGCTAGTGGGAGATTGTTAGTTAGAGCCCTAAAGCCAATCATTTGATGATTGTATGGACTCATGTATATCATATTCTTGTATATATATCAAGGCATTTAGTTTTTGGTTATTATGCTTATTTGTATTAGTGCCAGATAAAATAAGTATAGTAACGTCCTTGAGTAGAAGGTTCTTACCTATATCAATCGATTAGTTGAATCGATAGTGAGATGATATAGGGAACACTACTCTAAATTATTCCTAGTCGAGTATTAACATTCAGGGACAATGTTAATACAATAAGACTAGCATGTAGGTCAGCTCGATGACTTGATCTCACAAGTCATGGATATAGAGATATTAAGCTGACACATGGGTATGCATTAGAGAATGTATACTGAATGACCCGCCATGAGAAAGTATCATGGATCGTTATATGAGTGTCATATACTTTCTCATATGGCTATTAGTATGACTATTAGTCCTTTGACCTGAAGTCACCATGGATCCCTACATAAGGAGTTATGTACTTTGGTTTCGTCAAACGTCACCCATAACAGGGTGGACTATAAACGCGATTACCGGGTATGTAACAAATTATGCAGAGGAATGTGAGTGATGTAGATGGGATCTATCCCTCCCATATGACGGGAGCGACATCAATATTCTTGATAAAGTAGACCACGAAGTGCATGGCCATGCCCAAATGAGTCAACATTAGATGTTGAGCTCATTTGATCGAGTGAGTCTACTTGGAGTTCAAGATTTAGATTGATTAGAGGATGACACGGTCTATGCCTCACATTGATCAATCTAGATGTCTAGGATAGAAGGACAATGTCACATATTGTGAGGAGTCACAATTAGTAGTCACAAGGTGATGTTGGATCTCAACATTCTTGTAACTTGGGTAGTAATGATGTATTGCTAGATACCGCTCATTACTTATGCTTCTAAATGAGTTTAGGGGCATTGCCAACGTTACAAGAACCTATTGGGTCACACACAAAGAACATGTGGATGGAGATTAGATTCATATGATGAACCAAGAGGATTAGATTCATTTGATGAATCAAATTGGATTAAGAGTAATCTAAATTGGGCTAATTGAGTTGGACTCAAGTTGATTCATGTATTCAATGAGTCTAATTTAGATTATGACTCATTAAATCAACTTAATTTAATGAATTAGATTCATTATATTAAGTTGGCTTGAATCATATGGTTGGATTAGCTCAACCATGAGAGAGATTTGATCAAGTTTGACTTGATTTGAGAGGAAGAGAAAAAGTCATGTTTGACTTGACTTTTTGCCACATCACTAGTGAGTTGGCAAGATGTGGACCAATAGGATTGCTCCACATCATCAATGTGTGCCACGTCATGGAGGTTACAAGCCTCCATAGCATTTAATGTGGCCGGCCCACATTAAATGAGGAGGTTACACTTATTGCCATGTCATTTAGTGAGGTGGCAAGATGTGGACCAATGGTGTTGATCCACATCATCCTAGAGTGCCACCTCATGGGGGTTACAACTCTTAATGGTCTCCACATTAATTGGAATTAATGTGGAGGTTACACCTCCTAGAGTGGCCGGCCACTTTGTGAATGAATGGGAATTCATTTTTCATTCATGTGGTGTATTCACTCTTCTTCTCCCTTGAGTGCTCTCTCTTCTCTCCATGGTGGTTGCCGTGAGGTTCCAAGAGTGGAGAGGGTGATTTGAGTTAATCCAAGAAGTCCAAGAAGAAAGGTAATACTTTAGAGGAGTGTATTGTATTCTTTTCCTTGCTTTCCTTTCTTCTTCCATTCCCATCCGAGAGCCCTAGAAAGTGCTAGCACACTTGGGGTCTCTCTTCTCCATCCTTGAGTGCTAGAGAGCACTCCTTGTTCGTGTGGATATCACTAGAGAAGTATCTACTTTGATAGTTTGGAGATCCGACGTGTACCTTGGACGAGCGGGATAAGCGAAGGGCACGCTTCGAAGGTATAACCCTCATCTAGTGTAGATCTAAAGGTTTTACAAACTCGTACAAGAAAAAGGTTTTTCGAAAATTTTGTTTACAAATCTTTGCACGAGATCCATGGCTTTGGGTGACTCGGGGTTTCCGCGACGCGAAAAAGCGGTTTTCGCGGCCCGAAGAGCCCAACATTTATAACCTTGGTTGAGGCGCCTAAAGGGGGATAAAACTTTATCCCCATCGTAACGGATTGCATTTGATGTGATCTGGATAAACATCATGGTCCGAGCGCCTGGAAGGGTTCAAGGTGCCTGGAGTCAAGTGAGTCTGAGCACCCAGACCAAGAAAGTCAACATCCTGTTGACTTTTAGTCCCGATCTTCCGCTCCAGTTCCACTCGCCTTGGTCCGGGTCTTCTGTTCCAGCTCCGCTCCCTTAGGTGATATTGGCCATCCAGAATAGGGCTCACCCGAACCCAACTTCCAGCCTTCGAGCAATCTTCTGCTTCTAGCTTCTCGTCCCTCGGAATTGTCGTGTGCTTCTTTCTTGTCTGTCGGCGTACTCTTCCTCAACACTTCATCCCTAAGACGCACTGAGCTCGTCTGCTCTCTCCCGTGCTGTTCTTCTCGCTAACTGCGTCTTTTACTCGTCTCCTCGACAATCTTCTGCTCTGACTTCTCATCCCTCGAAAACACCGCGCGCCTCCTTCTCATCCACCCACATACTCTTTCGCAGCACCTCATCCCTCGGATGCACCAAGCCTGTCGACTCTCTCCCGTGCCGTCATTCTCGCTAGTTGCGTCTTTCGCTCGACTTCCTGTGCTCCTAAGTTCTTGCACACTTAGACAAAGGGTTAAAAATCAACAAGACCTAACATGAGTTGGTTGATCACAGTAAAACTACCTTGGGGTACTAACAGTTAGTTAAAATTTTTATTTTAAAGATAGTTTAACTTTGTGTTAAATTCAGGTTTAACCGCTAGTTAGTTAAATTTATATTTCAAAATTTAGTTTTAAGACTGTGGCAAGGCATGGGAGCCTTCTTGGGTATCGAAGTAATGATCACTTCTAGACAAAACCTTTTTAAGAAATTGGACATTTAACCTAGATCTAACTAGTCTAGGATGTGGCGAGATAGCTTCGATTAGTTCCACTTAGCTAAGTAGACCAAGCAAAGCACGCCTTACCCTACTTGACTCCATATACTAAGCTTTCCTAACATACTATTATCTCGTCTCATTCTGGTATTAGATTGGACAAGAATTAAATTATCTTTCTAATATAATCATAATTACCCAAATGAGTAGACTATGTTTTAGAGGTGTCAACTAATTTAGAGTCTATCCCGGAATCATATAACTTTTATTTTGTTAAGTTTAATTAAAATTAATTAATATTTAATTAATTGTAATTTAAGTTTAGTTTAAGTTTTTAATTTTGAATTAATTAAGCTAGTTAAATTGTTCTTCTTTAAAAACAAGTAGATTTAAATTTTATTTTAATTTTGAATTTATTAAATTATTTGAATTATCTTTCTTTAAAAGATTATGTTTAATATTTAACTTTTTATTAATTTTTATTTTTGAATTTGTTAAATTATTTGAATTATCTTTTTTAAAGATTTATCTTTAATGTTTAAGTTTTTATTAATTGTTAATTTTAAATTTACTAGATTATCTTTCTTTAAATGTTATCTTTAATATTTAATTTCAAATTTATTAGATTTAACTTTGATTTTATCCTTATATTTATATTTTTCTTTATCTTTTAAGTTTATATTATTAGTTGAATTTATTAGATTTGTTTTATCTATATTATTATCCTTAATATTTAAATTTTTAT
Organism: Zingiber officinale; assembly: GCF_018446385.1. Taxonomy (NCBI): domain Eukaryota; kingdom Viridiplantae; phylum Streptophyta; class Magnoliopsida; order Zingiberales; family Zingiberaceae; genus Zingiber; species Zingiber officinale. The sequence continues at coordinate 72,342,068 of NC_055998.1, forward strand.
TAATTAAATTATCTTTTAGAAACTTTGACATTATCTAGATTATTAAATATGTTATTTAAGTATTCATTAATTTTATATAGATCTATTTTGTTATTTTTAAGTTTTAAATTTGAATTTATCTTAATGTACATTTGAATTAATTAAATTATTAATTATTTCTAAATTTTTAAGATTGTTATCAACTAATTATTTAAATTTAAAAATTTTGAATTAATTAAATCTAATTTTTTAAAATTTTTTGAATTAATTAATTTTTTTCTGAATTAATTAAAATTTTAGACTTAATAATTTTATTTTCTGAATTATCAATTAAGTTTTCTGATTTATTAATTAAGTTATTTGTATTTTGAATTTATTTTTCTGAAGCACAATTATTATTAATAAATAAATTATTATTTAATTCTAATTTTTTAATTAAATTTGATTTATGTAAATCTAGATTATCATTCATAATACTAGGGGTAATTTCATAATTATCTAAATTATTATATAAATTTATAGAATAATTTTCTAAATTATCATGTATATTATTTAATTCTTTACTGATAGGGGTATTTTGGTAAATCATACTAATGTGAAGTGCAAACCCTAATTTTGTCGACTTTTCTAATGATTCGAACTTGTCTTGGTTAAGCTCTAACTTGATCCTCCAGTTTCAATGGCTCCTCATAAAACTTGATCAACAAGGTCTAAAGCTCGTATGCATTCTCAGACTTTTCTAATCTACACAATACATTGTTAGGTAAAATATAACAAATTAACTCAATTATCTTTCTGTTCAACTCTGAGTCCTAAGAAGGTTTTTTCAATATCAACAAATTGTCGATATTTTTGCTTCCCAAGAACTATTCCAATTCTCGCCTTTAGTATTGAAACATTCTTGATCGTATGTTCAAGATTCGTAGATATTTCTCCATTCTTAATGAGACATCTTAAAAAAAATTGAGAGATTGCCAATACTAGGTCTTCATTAGTAGTGTGGGAGAAAGTGAATAAATCAGACACGACCACAAGTGGTATTGTGCGTGCACGCACGTGTGTGTGTGTGTATATATATATATATATATATATATATATATATATATATATATATATATATATATATATAACCCTGCTCAATTGGTTGTTGCATCAATTCAGAGCAACATGAATCTAATACCATTTGTAGCTAGGACCGCTGACACGTGAGAAGGGAGGGGGGCTGAATCACATGTATTTTAAAATTATAAAATAGCGTAACAAAATAATAATAGTATAATAAAGTTTAATAGATGAATAACCTTAATGGAATTTTTAGAAATTTTTAGGAATCTTTTGGGAATTTTTCGGAGCTCGTATGACGTATTTTGAGGGGATGAAATTATAAGCTTGGGAAAAGCTTGTTTGGATTAACCATTTAGTGAGAGTTGATTGAGGAGTGTACCTAGAGTTTGATAAAGCAAAATCTAAGTATTTATATGTCGCTACAGTGGCCTAAACCATTAATTTTCCTCCTGATTCTTTTCCTTGCTCCCGACGCCATCTCTCGGTTCTCGCCACGACTGTGTCGACGTGATAAGGTCAAGCTCGACGACGTCGCTCACCCCACACCGGATGAGCCTCCCATCTTCACCACCGATACTTCGCCTCTTCATTACGATCTTGCCACGTCGCTCGCCCTCGTGTGTCGCTGCTGACGTCGCAGATGGGCGCCAGTCGACCACTAGCTACCTGAACCCTCTTCGTGTGAACCCTAGCGTCGGATTCCCCTCGCCTCGGGTTCTTCTTCAGCTACAGACCACTAATTCATGAAGCCACTATTGGTTGGTCCTAGGAAGATCGTACCGGTTCCACTGTACAAAAATTTTGTACAAGTGTCGAACCTTTCATAAACAACCGATTGTGTTCTTGAGAAATTAAATTAGGAATCACAAACAGAACTTAACATTATTGATTCCAAATTTAACTTATCTGTTTTTGATGGTTTAGATTTGGATCGCAAGCGGAACTTAACACTATTGATCCAAATCCATCTATGTTATAAAGTTAATTAAATATTTATTTCTAAAATCGGCCCCCAGGTCAAACATGGCAAGGCACTAGGCCTTCTTGGGTATGGGATCATCCACCACTGGCTCGATAAAGTGTTTAATAGAAATTCAATATTTAATTTCCTAAAATAACATTAGGTTTAACCGAAAAGAACAATCGAATCACAAATTTGAAAAACAAAAAAAACACAACTTCGAAACAAATCCGAAATTCTAGAATCATATGCCTCTTGTGTTTGGAATTCTAACAAAGAAGAAATAGTATGATGCAGAAAATAATTACTAGTTATACCTCTTCTTTGTATGCTAATAACCTCGAGATCTTCTGCCGTATTCTTCGCCTCCTCTTGGGCGTCGTGTGGGCGATGATCCTCCAAGATGAACACCACCCAAAGCTCCTCCTCCTTCTCTAGAATTTGGCCACCACCACCACCGAGGAACAAAAGAGAGCAAGGGGAAAAGAAAGAAGAGAGGGACCGGCCACAATGAAGAGCTCCAACAAGAGAATAAGAATTGGTAATATATGAAGTCTCCCCTCCCCTTCTTTTATATTACTTGCCCAAGGCAAATAAGGAAAAGATTTTTACAAAAATTTAAATATTCCTCTTGTTTTTCCTTTTCCCCTTTTATTTTTCCTTTTCCTTCCTCTTGATTAATTCAATCATCAATCATTGATTAAATTGATTGGCCGGCCCCTTGCTTGGACACTAAGCAAGGGTGGTCGGCCCTAAGAGGAAAGAAATAAAATCTTTTGTAAAAATTTTATAAGCAAAGTAGAAAAGCTCTTATAAAATTTTACAAACTCTCTTTTAATTTCCTAACATGGATGTTAAAAAAGGAAAGTTTTAAAATTTAAAGCCAAGTTTTAAAATTTAAAACTTTCCTTCTAAAATTTCCTTTTTTAACATGGTTACAAAAATAGAAAGTTTCAAATTTAAAACTTATCTTCCTTTTTTTCTAAAAATCATGAGGATGGTTTAAAAAGGAAAGTTTTAAAACTTTTAAACTTTCTTTTAAACCATGTGGCCTAATTCAAATAAGGAAAGTTTTATATTTTAAAATCTCTCTTTTAAAACTTGTAGATATCTACAAAGATTAGATTTTAAAAATTCAAAACACCCCTCCTAGTTTGAATTTTATTGGTCGGCCCCTTCTTGCTTGGGTACCAAGCAAAGGGTCGGCCCCCTTTGAGGAGTAAGTGGTCGGCCCCTATGGCTTGGTCACCAAGCCATGGGTCAGCCCCCTCTTGAACACTAAGATGGGCTTTTCATGAGTGGATTTAAGGCTTCATTGAGGCTACGACAGGGACCTAGAGGAGAAATTGGTTTTGGCCTTCCGACGAGCTTGAGTATCCCGTGTTCGCCTCGAACACACAACTCAAGTTCATCAATAATAACTCATTCCATTAGAGAGTTATTATTGTACTACCGCACCAATCCCAAATTACATTATGAGTTCCTTCTTATTATGAGTGTGTTAGTCTCCTTGTGTTTAAGATATCGAATGCCCATTAATTTAATTGAGTTACTGACAACTCACTTTAATTAATGTCTTAGTCCAAGAGTAGTACCACTCAACCTTATCGTCATGTCGGACTAAGTCCACCTGCAGGGTTTAACATGACAATCCTTATGAGCTCCTCTTCAGGACATTCTCAATCTAGATAACTAGGACACAGTTTCCCTCTATAATCAACAACACACACTATAGTAATATCATTTCTCAATTTATCGGGCCTATTGATTTATCGAGCTAAATCTCACCCTTTGATAAGTTAAAGAAATAAATATTAAATATATATGCTTATTATTATATTAGGATTAAGAGCACACACTTCCATAATAACTAAGGTCTAGTTATTTTATTAAGTCAGTATAAAAAGAACTTACCTAAAATGGTCCTACTCAATACACTTAGAGTGTACTAGTGTAATTTATTAGTGAAGATAAACTAATACCTAATTACACTACGACTATTTCAATGGTTTGTTCCTTTCCATCTTAGTCGTGAGCAACTATTTATAATTTATAAAGAACTGATAACATGATTTTCTGTGTGTGGCACCACACACCATGTTATCTACAATATAAATTAATTGAACAACTACACTTAACAAATAAATATAGACATTTGACCAATGTGATTCTTTTATTTTAAAAATAAATGTTTACAAAAAATAGGCTTTTAGTATACACTCTAACAGCCACCACCGCCTCTCTCTTTCGTGCCCTAGCGTCGCCACCTCTATGCCATCGCTGACCGTAGTGTGAGTCATTGTATCTCAGTCTTCTCTGGTGTTCACCACCGGCCTACCTTCCTCCTAGAGCAGACGTTGCCGGTTACCACGAACCACTGCCAATCGAGAGGGGGATTCCACTGCTCTACCTTTAACTGTTGCCGAGGAACCATCGCTGGTGTTGAATGGAGGAGCAGGACAACCATCAAGAGGAGATCTCAATCCCCTTACAGTTGCATCTGAGATCATCATCGAGCTGCTACAGATCTGAGTGGAGAGCTCCTTGTTCATCATAGCTACACTTGAGATCTCCATCGAGCAACTGTGGATTAAATTGGGGCAACAAAACTAAACCTAAGCAGATAGTGAGCAGTGCTTAGTTGTTAATCTTGGACCTGATTATGGTTTTGAGTTGATTAATCTATACTTAGTTGTTAGTTGGGATTGATTTGGCGATGCAGCAGATTTGGAATGTGATAATATGTCGAAGATGGAGATTGATTTCATGATATGTTATGGGTTGGTTAACTAGTGGCTGATTATTAAGATCATTATCAGGATTGGGTTAATTGAAATTGAGGAGATTAATAGTTATTTCTTGTACTGATTCAGTTAGGATGGAGGTTATTTTAATTAAGTATCAATCAATGAGTAGATGATGACAACTTGGAATCAAAGTTGTTAAAAAGGTTGATTAACCTTTAAGTACTAGGGTAAGCGATGATCGTGTTTCGATTAGGGCTACCCTAATTAGTTTAGTTATTTGATTCATGTAAGAGTAGCTAAATAACATCTATTGATGAAGGACTCTAATTTGGGGCAAGCAGTACAACGTGGATTGTATTCTAATATAATCGACATATAAAGGCGGGTACCTTTGACTTATCTTCTTTTGATATGGTCATTATGATATGCATAGTATGTTATAGCTAGTAGTAATTGTTATGTTTTATATCTGCCTTGGTATGTCACTACTTGATACCTGAGGTATGCCTTTATTTTATCTAATATACATTTAGGCCTATATCATCTTGATTCTTGCCCTGTGTACTTATGTTCATAGAAGTAGTGACATACAATGCATTACTGAGTACAGGACTAGCTACTAGTTATACCTGGGATGTGTACCTAGACATTATGATACCTAGTTTATTGTTATGGATTCATTGTTATTGTTGGTACATATTAGATGGAGGCGCATATCGTCAGGTGTTACATGCTTTAGTCTCATGCACCATCTTGCATGATTGCATGCTGAGCGATTACCGACTCCTTTGTAGTTGAGCACATCGCCAGTTACATGATCTACACACACAACCACTCATGGGTTAGTGGTACATCAGGTAGGGTGTGTGCAGTTGCTCTATCAGGGCTTCGCTCGGCCACTCATTGGTATTAGTGACGCAACGTGGTAGTGGGCAGGGATCCCTCCTCGTGACTATGACACAGGGAGATGAGAGCTTCGGCTCCCCCATTTAGTTGGGGTAGGAGGATAGGTGTACTCAGATAGTATCCTGTCTACTCGGTCACTCAGGAGTAGTGACGACAGAGTGCACAGTTGTCATAGCCCTACCCACTCGACCTCATCATCGCGATGGCGGTGGCTGACTAGCATCAGGGATGACCATGTCATTTGCACCATATGCATGGATTGCATTTATTTGTGTGTGATTGCTGCATTTTAGATGTTGCATTTTGTTGGCTGCATATGATTGACATGCATACAGGAGACATTATGTATTTGGCCTGACAATCCGACATCTATTTGTATGGTTCACACCCTTATGTCAAGATAGGAGGTCCTGGTAAGTATAATTTCTTCCGTTGTCTAGTCTTGCATTACCTATTATTCAGGAGACTGTACTGCATGACTATTATTAATAGTTATATTTTACTATGCATGTTTGCTCGATACTTGCTGAGTTCATTAAACTCACTCCGTTGATTTATTCCTGTTTCAGGTTGAAGCCGTCGGGAGGTTCCAACTGCTAGTCCCCTCTCCATGCCACGACGGTTTCTATGTTTGATCTTTTGTTTCCTTGCCATGTGACCTACAAACTAGTGATGTCTAGTTCTTACACCCGTGGATTTTTATATCGAGTTTTGGGTATGCTACCCTCGTTTTCCGCTGCGAAGGTTTTCGAGGTGGGTTGGTTTTTCCTCGTTGTAGTGGAGTAGGTATTATATATATCTATAATGTTTTAAATATTGTTGCGTTCCTTTCATTTTATGTTGTCAGCTAGAGGCTGTCTTTATGAAACTGCATGATTGTGATTTGATGTATAGTCAACCGGAGGTTGTACTACTATAAACTGTGTGGAATGTGTATTTTCTTTATTGTATTGTTCTGACTATATTGGTTGAGGATTGAGAGACCCTGAGGGCTATGTATTCAGGATTCATATTGTCATTGGTAAGGGGAGATGTTGCCGAATTTTCGTTGACAAGGACTCCTCTAGAGGCGTGATAATTTATTTAGTATCAGAGCCAAGTTTTTCGAGTTAATCTGGGTACTTTTTGGATTCATATAGATTTCCGTTGGTTTTCATGTTTCATAATTTCGAGGTATTTTTTGATGAAGTCATATTTGGGGATTTGGTGGCGACGAAACATCTCCAGATGGCAAATAGGTAAAATGATTAAGTTTTATAATTTTGGTACCCGTATTAATACTTGGGTAATAATTTAACAGATATGAAACGATATACACGTGTTCCCGCGCGGAGACGTGGTGTAGGACGACCACGCAAGAGGGCGTTGGGATCTTTAGTGACGGAGTCTCCAGAGAGGTCTGCTGGGATCGAGCCTGTCAGTCAGGGACAGACTCCTCATGGTACTACGGGCACGTTGGCCTCTCAGATTTCGATGGGTCCTTCTCCAGAGGTACCCACCTTGACCGTACCTGTCGAACCCACCTCTACAGTATTCACTGTACCACTTGCGGCACACCTGGCCCCTCCACCAACAGTGCCTATTGCTGCGTACTCAGCACCTCCTCTAGTCGTGCCTACGGCGTACCCGGCATCACCGTCACCGGTGTCTACTACTACATACCAGCAGTACCAGCTACTCCTTATCCAGTACCACCACCTACCGTACCTCCAGCTGCTCCTACCTACATTGACCCTGCAGTTCCACCAGCGATACCTGCCCCGGCTTATGTAGCACCAAGGGTACCTTCCCTGGCCTATTCAGCAGTACCACCCTTAGTATCAGCTCCAGTAGTTCTGCCAGTTTCCGCGGTGATCCTTTCTCACCCTACTGATATGATTGTGGCATGAGCTCGGATCCCAACTTTGGCAGAGTCGGTGAAAAGCTGATTGACGCTATTCCACGGGGAGACTAATTCGAGCGTGGCTCAGTCTTGGATAAAGATGATGGAGCAGACTTTCTTCTATGGGAGAAGGTAGAGCTGGCTGCTTTCCATTTACGGGACGAGGTCAATATCTGGTGGGACACGTAATGCTTGATCATAGGCGAGCAGCATATCACCTGGGTGAGATTTAGGGAGGCCTTTGAGAACCAGTATTTTTCACGGTCTTATCATATGACGCGCCGTTAGGATTTTCTGAGTCTTCGGCAGAACAACCACACTGTGATGGAATACAATACTAAATTTAATAGGTTAGCCAAGTTTTTTCCAAAGTTAGTTGCTGAGGACAGGTCCCGTATGCTCCAGTTTGTCCAAGGACTGGATGGACATCTTCAAGTGAAGATTGCAGGTTTTGGTAATTCATCTTACATAGAGGCATTGGATAGAGCCCTTATGATTGAGTCGGCTCAGCAGAGCATAAATATGGACAAGAAAAGGAAGCAAACAGATCAAACTTCAAGACAAACCCATCAACCACAGGCTACCAGACAATAGCAGAGTGGTCGCAGTCAGCCGGGTCAGGGTATTTATGGGGCATCTGGCCAGCCTCAGAAGTCAGGGCGGACTTCATTAGGACATTTCTGGTCTTCTCAATAGAACCGGAAACAGTCTGCCAGTGATATGCACTACACCCGATGTGGGTCCAGAGATCACATCACATTAGCTTACTCCCTTGGACAGTCAATTTGTAATTATTATAAACTGCCTTGGCACATGAGCCGAGATTGTTCGCTGAAGGCTCAGCATGTGACTTTCGGGGTTTCTGTTCAAGGAGGACAGTTCAGTCAGACAAGGACTCGACGAGGGGGGCAGAAAGCCCAATCTTTGTATCGCCAGCAGAGGGCAACCCCCCTTGCAGTAGCTGCATATGGCATGCACGGACAGGAGCACTCTAATGCTCATACGGTATCACAGAGTTCTGTTTTTAGACCTCAGTATCTGACGCAAGGGCAGTATTAATCGCAACCTTCGCCACTGGTTTAGTACCAGTTGCAATCCTAGCCACCGGTTCAGTATCTGTAGCTCAGAATCCGACACCGCCTCAGTGGCAAGCTCAGGCTCAGACGCAGCAGTCTCTGGCAGTGCTACCACCTCCACCCCCGCTAGAGACTGGACGAATTCACACGGTTACCAGAGAGGATGCGCAGCAGGTCAATGGATCCATCTTCTGCAGTACAATTTTACTTTATGCATTGTCAGCTGATATGCTAATATTGGTAGTTCACATCCCTTTATTTCTCGTGTATTTATGAGGGAGATTGGTAGACTACCTACACTTAGACAGCAGCATCTGACCGTCTCTCTACCGTCCGGTAATACATTGGACGTCACTTAGGAGGCCAGAGGATGCCCGTTAGACTTCAGCAACATTATACTCGCTGTAGATTTATTAGTACTGAAAATGGTCTAGTTGGACATTATCCTCGGCATAGATTAGTTGTCAGCATATCATGCCATGGTTGATTGCTAGACGAGAGTGGTCACATTCCGACCTCCGAACCAACCCTCATGGGATTTCACTGGCATCAGGGACGATGGTATATCGACCATTTCTGCTATTCAGGATCAGAAGCTGCTATCACATAGCTGTCAGGGATTTCTATTGGCGTCGATTAATGCCGATGACAGCAATAGTTCTCAGCTCTCAGACGTTCCAGTGGTCCGAGAGTATCTGGATGTATTTCCAGATGAGCTACAAGGCTTACCTCCTCGAAGGCACGTGGAATTTGCTATTGAGCTGATTCTGGGGATCGCACCGACATCGAAAGCTCCTTACCATATGACACCGAAAGAGTTGGACAAGCTAAAGGTTCAACTCCAGGAGTTATTAGACAGGGGATTTATTCTCCCTAGTGTATCTTCGTAGAGTTCTCCGATATTATTAGTCAAGAACAAAGATGGTACTCTGAGGTTGTGCATCGATTACAGGAAGCTAAATGCAATGACCGTCAAAAATAAGTACCCCTTACCACAGATCGAGGATTTGTTTGATCAGCTCAGAGGTACATCAGTGTATTCTAAGATTGATTTATGGTTCAAATATCATCAACTGAGAGTCAAAGATTCTGATGTTTAGAAGACAGCATTCCGCACCAGATACGGACATTATGAGTTTATGGTAATACCATTTGGGCTTACCAATGCTCCAGAAATATTTATGGATTTGATGAACCGCGTCTTCTTGGAGTATCTAGATCGGTTCGTTATCGTCTTCATCGATGACATTTTGATCTACTCGTGTTCCGAGGAGGAACATGCACAACATGTTCGCATAGTCTTGGAGGCTCTTCGACGACATCATCTATATGCGAAGTTCAGCAAGTGTGCTTTTTGGCTACTCTTAGTCGGTTTTATAGGACACATGGTTTCTAGCCAAGGTATTTCGGTAGATCCTCAGAAGATCGAGGCTGTCACCAGCAGAGAGTAGCCGAAATCATTTCGGGAGATCCGCAGCTTCTTGGGATTGGTCGGATATTACAGACGGTTCGTTGAGGGTTTCTCCTGCATTGCTATGTCGCTGACACAGCAGGAAAGGCATGAAGTTCACTTGGTCAGAAGCCTGCAAGACCAGTTTCCAGGAGCTTAAGCGGAGATTAGTGTCGGCGCCAGTTCTGGGTGTTGTTTTGATGTAACACGATAGGGTAGTCTCCTATGCTTCTCGTTAGTTGAAGGAGCATGAGAAGAACTACCCAGTACATGATCTAGAGTTGGCCACCATTATCTTTGCTTTGAAGATTTGGCGGCATCATCTGTATGGTATTACATTTTAGATTCTCACTGATCATAAGAGTCTCAAATATCTTTTCACCCAGAAGGAACTCAATCTTCGACAGAGGAGATGGATGGAGTTCCTGAAGGATTATGACTGTACCATTAGCTACCATCCGGGGAAAGTTAATGTGGTTGCTGATGCACTTAGTCGGAAGTCTAGAGGGACTTTAGCTTGCCACCGAGTTTTAGTCACGAACTTGATTCAGGGTTTCTCCGAGTTGGGCCTTGAGGAGCAGAGACAGACAGAGTCGGGTATCTTTGTTACCATGGTTGCTTAGTCATGGATCTGGACGAGGATCCATGAGGCCCAGGCCGATGATCAGCGCTTACAGTTCATTGGCAGCCAGATAGCTTCCAGGCAGCATACGGAGTTCACCTGAGATGATGAGGGTATTATTTATTTTCGAGGCAGATTGTGAGTACCTCAATCTCATCCGGTTATGGAGGGGTTACTTCAGGAGGCTCATCGCTCCTGATTTACTATCTACCCAGGCAGAACCCGCATGTATCAAGATTTGAGGTATTCCTATTGATGGAATGACATGAAGAAAGACATCGCAGAGTTTGTAGCTAGATGTCTAGTCTGTCAGCAGGTGAAGGCTGAGCACCAGAGACCTGCCAGATTACTTCAGAGGATTCCTGTTCCGAAGTGTAAATGGGAGCACATCACTATGGATTTTGTGGTGGGGTTGCCTAGGACACGATGAAGTCATGACGCGATTTGGGTAATCATTGACCGATTAACCAAATCTGCACACTTCTTAGCGATTCAGAAGACCAATTCTCTAGATCGATTGGCAGAGCTGTATTGTCAGGAGATCATCAAATTGCATAGTGTTCCTTTGAGCATTATATCGGATAGAGACCCACGGTTCACGACCCTGTTCTGGCAGAGTCTGCAGCAGGCCTTGGGCACACAACTCCGTTTTAGTATAGCATTCCATCCGCGGGCAGATAGAAAGTCAGAGTGGACCATCCAGACTTTAGAGGATTTACTGAGGTCTTGCGTTATGGATTTCGGAGGCAACTGGGAGGACCACCTGCCATTAGTAGAGTTCGCCTACAACAACAGCTATCATTCGGCCATCCAGATGGCACCGTTTGAAGCATTATATGGTAGGATTTGTTGGACACCCACCCTCTGGACGGAGGTTGGGGAGGCCCAGTTGCCAAGACCTCATAGAGCTCAACAGGAGGTAGAGTTGGTCCGCACTATCAGACGGAGGATGTCCGAGGCGCAGGATCGTTAGAAGAGTTACGCTAATAGGAGACGGAGACCCTTGGAGTTCTCTACTAGCAACCATGTATTTTCTGAGAGTCTCACCCATGAAAAGGGTGAAGAGATTTGACCTCCGAGGTAAGCTAGCTCCATGATACATTGGGCCTTTCCAGATTTTGGAGAGGGTTGGAGCGGTAGCTTACCGTCTGGCGCTACCATTGTCTATGGCAGGCATTCACGATGTATTCCATGTGTCCATGCTGAGGAGATATGTGCCCAACCCAACACATATTCTGTCAGATATATCAATTCCCATTCGGCCTGACGTTGCCTACGAGGAGGTTTCGGTACGGATTCTAGACCACCGAGAGCGTCAGCTGCAGAACAAGACTATTCGGTTGATTAAAGTTGGATGACAGTATCATTCTGACGAGGAGACTACCTGAGAGCTTGAGGATACGATCCAAGCTCAATACCCCCATCTTTTTAATTGAGGTATGTGGGTTAGATTTTTGTTCATCATTTATACTATTTATCTGTTGCTAGTACTTGCAGATGGTAAATAACGAAAATTTGGGGACCGAATTTTATTAGTGGGAGAGGATATAAAATATCGTAACAAAGTAATAATAGTATAATAAGGTTTAATAGACGAATAACCTTAATGGAATTTTTAGAAATTTTTCAGAGCTCGTATGACATATTTTGAGGCGATAAATTTATGGGCTTAGGAAAAGCCTGTTTGGAATAACCATTTAGTGGGAGTTGATCGAGGAGTGTACCTAGGGTTTGATTAATCAAAACCTAAGTATTTATACATCACTATAGTGGCCTAAACCATTAATTTTCCTCCCGATTCTTTTCCTTGCTCTAGACGTCGTCTCCCGGTTCTCGCCACGACTATGTTGACGCAACAAGGTCGAGCTCGACGGCATCGCTCACCCCACACCAGCTGAGCCTCCCATCTTCACCACTGATCCTCCGTCTCTTCCTTGCGATCTTGCCGCATCGCTCGCCCTCGTGTGTCGCTGCCTTGGCTGACGTCACAGATGGGCGCCAACCGACCACTAGCTACCCGAGCCCTCTTCTTGTGAACCCTAGCATCGGATTCCCCTCGCCTCTAGTTTTTCTTCAACTGTAGACCACTGATTCACGAAGACACCATCGCCTCCCTCTTTCGTGCCCTAGTTTCGCCACCTCTATGCCATCGCCAGCCGTGGTGTGAGTCATCGCATCTCAGTCTTCTTTGGTCTTCACCACTGGCCTACCTTCCTCCTAGAGCCGACGCTGCCGGTTACCACAGACTACTATCGATCGAGAGGGGGATGTCACTGCTCTACCTTTAACTGTTGCTGAGGAACCATCGCTGGTGTTGAATTGAGGAGTAGGGCAACCGTCAAGAGGAGATCTCAATCCCCTCACAGTTGCATCTGAGATCATCATCGAGCTGCTACAGATCTGAGTGGAGAGCTCCTTGTTCATCGTAGCTACACTTGAGATCTCCACCGAGCAACTGCGGATTAAATTGGGGTAACAAAACTAAACATAAGCAGATAGTGAGTAGTGCTTAGTTGTTAATCTTGGACCTGATTATGGTTTTGAGTTGATTAATCTATACTTAGTTGTTAGTTGGGATTGATTTGATGATGTAGTAGATTTGGAATGTGATAATATGTCGAAGATGGAGATTGATTTCATGATATGTTATGGGTTGGTTAACTAGTGGTTGGTTATTAAGATCATTATCAGGTTTGGGTTAATTGAAATTGAGGAGATTAATAGTTATTTCTTGTGTTGATTCAGTTAGGATGGAGGTTATTTTAATTAAGTATCAATCAATGGGTAGATGATGACAACTTGGAATCAAAGTTGTTAAAAAGGTTGATTAACCTTTAAGTACTAGGGTAAGCGATGATCGTGTTTCGATTAGGACTACCCTAATTGGTTTAGAGATTGGTTTAGTTATTTGATTCATGTGAGAGTAGCTAAATAACATCTATTGATGCAGGAATCTAATTTGGGGCGAGTAGCACAACGTGGATTGTATTCTAATACGATCGACATGTAAAGGTGGGTACCTTTGACTTATCTTCTTTTGATATGGTCATTATTGTTGGTTGTTACTGGGAATATCGTACCGGTTCTCCTATATAAAAATTTTGTACAAGCCCTGAACCATTCCTAACAACCTATTGTATTATTTAGAAATTAAATTTGGAATCGCAAACGGAACTTAACATTATTGATTCCAAATCCAACTTATCTGTTCTTAGTGGTTTGGACTTGGATCACAAATGATGCTTAACATTATTGATCCAAATCCACCCATGTTACAAATTCAATTAAATATTAATTTCAGAGATCGACTTCCAGGTTAAATATGGCAAGGCACTAGGCCTTCTTGGGTATGGGAGCATCCACCACTTCCTAGACAAAGCCTTTCAACGAAATTTAATATTTAATTTCCTTATAGTAACCCTAGGTTTAATCAAAAAGAGCAATCGAATCACAAATTCGAAAAACAAAAGAAATACAAATTTGAAAACATAAATATGATTACCTAGATTCATTAGCTTCTTGTGTTTGGTATTTCAAGATCTAAATAAAAAGATGAACTTGTTATGATGCGGAAACTAATAACTAGTTATACCTTTTATAGCTTATAGACCTCACGATCTTCTGTCGTATTCCTCTTCTTATCTCGGATGTCGTGTGGAGGAATTGGTTTTGGTCTCCCGATGAATTTGAGCTTCCCGTGTTCGCCCCGAACACCCAACTCGAGTTCATCAATAATATCTCATTCCACTAAAGAGTTATTATTAAACTACCGCACCAACCCCATATTACTATATGAGCTCCTCTTTATCATGAGTGTGTTAATCTCCCTGTGTTTAAGATATTGAATGTCCACTAATTAAATGAGTTACTGACGACTCACTTAATTAATATCTAGCTCCAAGAGTAGTACCACTCAACCTTATCGTCATGTTAGACTAAGTCCACCTGCAGGACTTACATGACAATCCTTATGAGCTCCTCTTGGGGACATTATCAACCTAGATTACTAGGACACAATTTCCTTCTATAATCAACAACACACACTATAAATAATATCATTTCCTAACTTATCGGACCTCTTGATTTATCGAACTAAATCTCACCCATTGATAAGTCAAAGAAATAAATACTAGATATATGTGCTTGTTATTATATCAGGATTAAGAGCACACACTTCCATAATAACAAAGGTCTTGTTCTTTTATTCAGTCAGTATAAAAAGAACTTACCTTAAATGGTCATGCTCAATGCACTCACAGTGTACTAGTGTAATTTTATAGTTAAGATAAACTAATACCAAATAACACTACAACTATTCCAATGGTTTGTTCCTTTCTATCTTAGTCGTGAGCTACTATTTATAATTTATAAGGAATTAATAACATGATCTTCTGTGTGTGACACCACACACCATGTTATTTACAATATAAATTAATTGAACAACTACACTTAGCATACAAATGTAGACATTTGACCAATGTGATTCTTTATTTCAAAATAAATGTTTACAAAAAGCTAGACTTTTAGTATACACTCTAACAATCTCCCACTTATACTAAAAGACTATGCTGTCATAAACGTTGTCATACATCTGATTCTCATTCCTTCAACATGTCGATCAAAAGCTTTTGCTGGAAGGGCCTTAGTGAAAGGATCTGCCAGGTTATCTACTGATGCAATCTTGGCGACAACAACTTCTCCTCGATTTACGATGTCTCGTATCAAGTGGTACTTACGCTCTATGTGTTTACTCACCTTATGGGCTCGTGGTTCCTTGGAGTTTGCTACTGCACCACTATTATCACAATAAATTGTGATGATCTTGGGCAAACCAGGAATCACATCTAAGTCCATTAGGAAGTTCCTGAGCCATACAGCTTCTTTGGCTGCCTCAGAAGCTGCCACATACTCAGCTTCCATGGTTGAGTCAGAAACATATTTCTGCTTAACATTCCTCCATGCAATGGCTCCACCTCCTAAAGTAAACACATAGCCTGATGTAGACTTACTATTGTCCCTATCCGATTGAAAGTCGGAATCCATGTAACCCACAGGGAGTAAATCATCTGCTTGGTAAACCAGCATATAATCTCTAGTCCTTCTCAGGTACTTTAATATATACTTTACAGCAGCCCAATGTCCTTGTCCAGGGTTACTTTGATATCTACTAACCATGCCCATGGTAAAACAGATATCAGGTCTCGTGCACAACATAGCATACATTAGACTTCCGACAGCCGAAGCATAAGGAACTGCCTTCATCTCCTCTATCTCCTTTGATGTCTTCAGAGACATCTCTTTAGATAAAGCTACTCCATGCCTAAAAGGTAGAAAACCTTTCTTGGAGTCTTGCATGCTAAAATGAGCAAGGATTGTATCGATATATGAAGCTTGGGGCAAGCACAACATCCTTTTCTCGCGATCCCTTATTACTTTATCCCAAGAATATATGCGCATTCTCCTAAGTCCTTCATATCGAATTGCTTGGACAACCATACCCTTACTTCCGATAACACTTTGATATTATTTCCAACTAACAAAATGTCATCTACGTATAGTACAAGAAATACCATCACGTTTCCATCACACTTTTTGTATACACAAGACTCATCTGGACATTGAATAAATCCATACAACTGGATTACTTCATAAAATTGGATGTTCCAAGATCTTGAAGCTTGCTTCAGTTCATAAATAGACCGATTTAGCTTGCACACTAGATGCTCTTTGCCTTTTTCGATGAACCCCTCTGTTGCTTCATATGGATGTTTTCTTCAAGACTTCCGTTAAGGAAAGCTGTCTTGACATCTATTTGTCAAACCTCATAATCCATATGAGCGGCAATGGATAAGAGTATCCGGATAGACTTAAGCATGGCCACTTGCGAAAAAGTTTCCTTATAATCGATTCCCTCTTTCTGAGGGTACCCTTTCGCAACAAGCCTTTCTTTGAAGGTTTCCACCTTCCCATCTATCCCTCTTTTCCTTTTGTAGATCCACTTACATCCAATGGCTTTTACACCATTTGGTGGTTCTACAAGCTCCTAGACCTTATTAGAATACATAGATTCTATTTCAGAATTCATCGCTCTTTGCCAAGATGCTGCATCTATATCTTGGAGTGCTTCGTCATATGTTCTGGGATCAGGTTCATGTTTACTTGGGACCAAGTCCGATGACTCTCCCAAAAACATGAATCTTTCAGGTTACCTAACAATCCTCCCACTACGACTAGGCACTGTTTGTTGTTGTGTATCATTTATGATACATGTTGCAGTTTCTTGTGATATTTCATCTTGCACTGTTGGTACTAAAGTAGACATGTCCTCTCGCATTTCTTCTAGAACAATTTCACTCATGAGCTTATGGTTCATTACATAATCTTCCTCTAAAAATCGAGCATTAGTGCTAACAATGATCTTCTGATTTTTATGATTATAAAATAAACCACCTTCCATTCCCTTAGTCCTACAAACAGACAAACTTCAGTACGTGATTCCAACTTGTCAGTATCTCCCTTAAGCACATGTGCTGGACTGCCCTATATCCGAATATGACTCAGACTAGCCTTATGCCCATTCCACAATTCCATGGGAGTAAAGGGTACTGATTTAGAAGGTACCATATTCAGAATGTACACTGCTGTTTCCAGTGTTGGTTGGTCCTAGGAAGATCGTACCGGAACCACTGTACAAAAATTTTGTACAAGTGTCGAACTTTTCCTAAACAACCTATTGTGTTCTTTAGAAATTAAATTAGGAATCACAAACGGAACTTAACATTATTGATTCCAAATTTAACTTATCTGTTCTTAATGGTTTAGATTTGGATCGCAAGCAGAACTTAACACTATTGATCCAAATCCACCTATGTTATAAAGTTGATTAAATATTTATTTCTAAAATCGGCTCCTAGGTCAAACATGGCAAGGCACTAGGCCTTCTTGGGTATGGGATCATCCACCACTGCCTCGACAAAGCCTTTAATAGAAATTCAATATTTAATTTCCTAAAATAACATAAGGTTTAACCGAAAAGAACAATCGAATCACAAATCCAAAAAACAAAACAAAAGAAATACAACTTTGAAACAAATCTGAAACTCTAGAATCATATGCCTCTTGTGTTTGGAATTCATACAAAGAAGAATTAGCATAATGCAGAAAATAATTACTAATTATACCTTTCTTTGTATACAACGGCCTCTTGATCTTCTACCGTATTCCTCTTCTTATCTCGGACGTTGTGTGGACAACGATCTACTGAGATGAGAACCACCCAAGCTCCTTCTTCTCCAAGCTAGTTTCGGCCACCACAAAAAACTCCAAGAGATGTGAGGTTCGGCCATCACCACGAAGCTCCAAGAGATGCTAGAAACAAAGCCTCCTTTCTCTCCTTCTTCTCCAAGCAATATCCGGCCACCTTCCAAGCTCCAAAGGATGAAGAGTTTCGGCTAAGGAGAAGAAAGAAAAAGGAGAAGGGAATGTTGGGGATCGGTGGCCGGCTTGAAGGGGGTTGGATAGACGGCGCCCCCAAATCGATCGCTTCTCCTATGATGTTAGCTTGCGCAGCAGAATACAAACAAAACAAACAAGCTAAAGGCTAAAACTAAGAAAGGAAATGCAAACCGCTAACACGTTCGTTTAACGTGGTTCGGAGATTAGAGCTCCTACTCCACGGTGTGTCCTTAAGGTGGACAATCCCGATCCGTCGGTGGATTAGCCCCCGATAAACTCTGGCTATCTCAAGTAGCTCCTTGTGGGTGGAGAAACTTCACCACAACACTCACAAACACTTGAGAACAAGTAGACTACTAATTAGGGTTTACCACCACTAATTTCGTCAGCTATAACCAAGCTCCCAAGCTTTGGTTATATAGGTCGCGGGTTGAAAACCCCTCCTACCAGTCGGCTGCCAAAACATGCAGTCGACTGCCCTCTGTGGAAATTCGACCGTTACATCCCAACGGCTCGATACCAGTCGACTGCTAAAACTTGTAGTCGACTGATCCACACTGACCGAACGAACAGAACCATTCTATTCGTGCCCAGTCGACTGCGCGGTCGACTGCACCAGTCGACTGCTAAAACATGCAGTCGACTACTACAGTAACACTACAGTACTACTACAGTAACGCTACAGTAAAACCCTAAAGCTAGGATTTTACTCCGAGTACAATCTCTCGTGCACTCATACCCTCACCCTTATGACTCACTTGACGCTTCTTTGCAGCCTTGACCTCTTGCCTTCAAGCCTACTTCCTTTGGCTCCCGTCCCTCGGATGCATTCAAGCCCGCGGTTCCTCCCCAATGCCATCCTTCGCGTATGCCTCGAAGTCGCTTCCCTCGGCTCTTGTCCTCGCTGCCTTGTCCATGGTCCCTCAGATGGTCCATCCTTCACCGGACCCGAAGCCATCAACCTGAGTCACATGTGTATCCTGCATACCTGCACACTCACATACACATATCAAATACAAGGGTGAATCTAACTTAAACCCTTTGCCCAAACACTAAAACACATGGTCGCACATACCATTGGGATTGCTCCAACAGGGAAAACATAGAAGGGTCGGCCACACCACCAAGGAAGAGAGGGAGGAAAAATAGAATAGAGTTGTTAGCCATGAAGGCACCCCTACCCTCTCTTTTATAATCCTTGGTCTTGGCAATTAGAAAAATTTAAATAAAACCTTCCTTAATTTCTTTTCCATGAAAAGGAAAATTTAATTAATTAAAATCAAATTCCTTTTCTTAAATCATATGGCCGGCCACCTCACAATCCCAATCAAGGAAAGTTTTAACAAGAATTAAAACTTCCTAATTTATTTCTAGAAATTTTAAAATAAAAATTTCTCTAATAATTTATCCCTTCATGGTTGGTTATAAAAGGAAATATATAAATTAAAATTTGTCTATTAAAACATGTGGATGATTTCCAAAAAGGAAAGTTATCTTTAAAATTAAAATCTCCTTACAATCTACAAATAAGGAAAGATATCAAATCTTTTCTTAATTTTTTGTAGAAACTTATAAAAGAAAATATTTAATTTTATATTCTCTTTTTAAATTATGAACATGGTTAAAAAAAAGAAAGTTTTATCAAAATTAAAATCTTCCTTTCAATCTACAAATAAGGAAAGATATCAAATCTTTTCTTAATCTTTTGTAGAAAACTATAAAAGGAAAGATTTAAATTTTAAACTCTTTTTTAAAACCATGGAATCCACATAAGAAAAATTTAAAAAAAAAAATAAAATCCTTTTAATTTTATTGTGGTCGGCCACCTAAGCTTGGACTCAAGCTAGGGCGGGCCACCACTTGGTTCATCCAAGGATTAACTTGGACGGTCCCTTGCTTGGGCTCCAAGCAAGGCTTGGCCGACCACCTTAGGATGGGTATAAAGGTGGGTATAGGTGGGTATAATACTTTATAAATAAGAGGCTATGAGCCTACAATAGGGACCGAGAGGAGGAATTGGTTTTGGTCTTCTGATGAAATTAAGCTTCTCATGTTCGCCCCGAACACCCAACTTAATTTCATCAATAATAATTCATTCCACTAAAGAATTATTACTGAACTACCGCACCAATCCCAAATTACATTTTGGGCTCCTTCTTATTATGAGTGTGTTAGTCTCCCTGGGTTTAAGATGTCGGATGCCCACTAATTAATTGAGTTACTGACAACTCATTTTAATTAATGTCTTAGTCCAAGAGTAGTACCACTCAACCTTATCGTCATGTCGGACTAAGTCCACCTGCAGGGTTTAACATGACAATCCTTCACTATCTACTTTCCTTGTACCGCAGATAAAAGAGAAAGCTGGATGTACAACGGAGCAGCAGGAGGAGCAGATAGTGATGTGTGTGGTGGTGGCTCGGCAAGAACGATTCGGACAAATTAATATTTTTAGTTATAAGTTCAATATATGCACATTTGAACAAATCAGAATATGTGATATTATGCTTAATAAATTAAATTCTTTAAAGTTTTTATTCTTCCGCTGTTATAACTAAAGCATGTACGTAAGTAGTATAAGAACGTAGCGCCGCCTTTGGTTGGGTAAGAAGGGTGGGCGTTGCCAGCTCACTACACACACATCAAGCTCCTTCCTGTCGCTCCAAGTAAGTACAGTTGCTTAATTTATTTATATGCAAAAATTAGTATGATACTCTAGGATACATGAATAATAGCCTAGGAAGGATACCTTAAGCTATACCCTAGATAAGGGTGCATGATGACAAGTATGTGTTAAAAATAGTATGATACTCTAGGATGCATGAATGGTAGCCTAGGAAGGATACCTTAAGTTATACCCTAGAAAATGGTGCATGATGATAAGTAGGTGATATTCTAGGATGCATGAATGGTAGCCTAGATACAAGAACCTTAGGCTATAACATAAGAAGGAATCGGAGCAGAAATTGTTATTCTAAGTTCGGGGACGAACTTTCAATAAGTAGGGGAGTTTGTAACACCCCTAGAAAGCCTAGATAAAGTAAGGGCAATGAGAGTACGAATGTAATGAAAAGAATGTGTAGATAGTCTACGTTAAATGTTACGATGGGAAGGATTTAGATGATTAAAAACTTTATGAAAGAAAATAAAGTTGAGAATATAAAGTTCTATACATGATTTATAATGCAAGGAATTAATGTAAACAAAAGAGATATGAGATATTATATATGCATGTATGAAATATTTATGCATAATGCATATACATGAATTATTTTGTACAAAAATATGTTAGGAGAAGGATTTGATCCTTGGTTCTCTTGTGGATGCATGCATGTGTTAACCAAGTGTGATAGGAGTGAATATTGTAAAAGGAGAGATGGGAATTATAATTAAAGGAAAGAAATGAGAGAAATTAAGAGAAAGAAAAGAGAGAAACTCAAGAAGCATTTCTCTAGCATATTCTTTCTCATTAAGAGGAGAAGTAAATGAGGAGGATGAATCAAGTCAAGTTTTCCTCCCCTCACTTTAATATAAATAGGAATGGAGGGGGGGGCTTCATCCTCAACTCACTCTCCTCCTCTCCTCCATTTGTGCCGAGCACTCTCCCTCCCTCTTTCCTCTTGTTGCCGAGAGCAACAACTCTCCCCCTTCTTTCTTTCTTTTTGTTGCCGAGCAACACAAGAGGAAGAAGCCTCCTCTTCTTC
This sequence comes from Zingiber officinale, assembly GCF_018446385.1. NCBI lineage: Eukaryota > Viridiplantae > Streptophyta > Magnoliopsida > Zingiberales > Zingiberaceae > Zingiber > Zingiber officinale. The sequence goes on from NC_055998.1 coordinate 72,363,915, forward strand.
CTCCTCCTCTCCACCAAAAGACCTAGCCACTTCTTCCTCCATTGGTGCCGAGCAAAGCAAGCAAGGAAGAAAGGTCCACAAGCAAGTTCTCAACTCTAGGAAACTTAAGCAAAGAAGGTAAGCTTCCCCTCACCTGTGGTACAAGGCTTTTATGTGCTTTTTGGATTTTATGAGGATTTTAAAACCTAGAAACAAGTTTAAGAAAATTCGGCCAAGAAGAGCTTTCAAAATCTAGTGATGTTTAAAACTAGTCTTCATTTCATGATAGATTTTCTATGCTATGTAGAAGGGTTTTTCTTCATGTTTTTATACCTATATGATACTTGATCAGTGGAGTACTTAACCCTAGAATTTCGGCCAAAAATATTTTAAGGAGGCTAGGGAAATTATTGTTTTACCAAATTAGTACAAGATTCTCCCTATGAAATATTAAGGATCTTGTATTAGTTTTCTTGCTTAAAAGATATTTGAAACTAAAATAAAACCTCTTATATGTTTCGGTCAAGAAATGGTTTAGGGTTAGGAAGACCTTTAAATTTAAATAACCATGCTCATGTGATAGAATACAAAGATCTTAAAGGATTTGTATGCTTGAATATTGCTAGAATTTCATGAACTCCTTCTTAGGGTTTTTCGGCCATGATGAGATGGATAGCTTAGAAAAGCTTAAACAAAATTTTAATATGCTCAAGACCTCTGTACTATTTAGATATGAAAGTTGTTTAATGCCCTCATGCTTAATTAGGGTGTAGAAAAAATTAGTTGCATGACATATAACATGTATGACCACAAGGGGTCCTAGCTTATTCATGAACCAATTTGTATATATGTTTTTTAGTAACTTTTGCCATGAAACTTACTTAGGTTTTTCATGCTGTAGGCCACTTAAGAACCTATCTAAAGAATGGTAGGTTTCGGCCATGAGAAAAAAAATAAAAGAAAAAGAGAAAAAGAAACCTAGAAAGCCTAAGACACAATTCATATGTATACTCATTATACTTGTCTTTATACATGCTATGAAACTTGTATAAATTCTCATGCTTTTAGGCTATTTGAAGCAAGTTTATATTCTGTGAGTTTCGGCCAAGTAGGGTTTAAAAGACCTAGAGGCCTTAGAAATGAAACCAAATGTGTTAAAAGTACTTCTTATGAAAATAGGATAATGTGTTGATTGTTTCACATGCTTGTATGATTTTTCCATGACCTAAATGAACCCTTGAATGTTTCGGTCATGAAGGTTTAGATGCCCTAGAAACCCTAGGACTTAAATTAAATATGCTCATGTCACTCTACATGAAATATGATAGGTAGAAAGTCAAGGTTCAATTGCTATATGTTGTTTTGTGACCTAAAATGATGCTAGGGTATGTTTCGGCCATAACTATTGTATGATGCCTTGTATGAATTTATACATAATGTTAGTCCAAGTTCACATGCTTGTATGCTTGTTTGTAGCCTTAATGAGAACTTGTTAAATTTCGGCCATGACATATGTTAAGGGCTTAAAGAACTTAGGAACTAATGCAAATGTGTCAAATGTGTTTACCTTGTTCCTTGGTAAAAAAAATGTTATAAATATGATTTAAAGTTGTCCATGCTTTTATGTCATATGGAACCTTGTTTCGCACCTTAAGGTTTCGGCCATGTGAAATTAGGGACTTGAGGAACTTAGAAACTAAGTTAATCATGTTTATAATGCTTCCTATGAAAATGTTATGATGATAATTTAGGTGCCACATGCTTGGATGTTGTGTTTAACCTAAATTGAGCTCTAAAGGGTTTCGGCCACAAGGGTTTAGGAAGCTTAAAACCAAGATAAATATGATACCATGTTTCCTATGATAGGATAATCACAAGATACACCCTTATGCTTAATATGTATGCTTGTGATTTATGACTTATGATATGATATGCATGCTTTTATGATATGATATGCTTTGTGCTTAAAATATGCATGCTTATGTTATGATATGTGGTTAATATATGCATGCTTTGATGGTATGTTAAGTGCTTAAAAATGTGCATGCTTTAAAATGTGATATGTGGTTAATATATGCATGCTTTGATGATATGTTAAGTGCTTAAAAATGTGCGTGCTTTAGAATGTGATATGTGGTTACTATATGCATGCTTTGATGATATGTTAAGTGCTTAAAAATGTGCATGCTTTAAAATGTGATATGTGGTTAATATATGCATGCCTTGATGATATGTTAAGTGCTTAAAAATGTGCATGCTTTAAAATGTGATATGTGGTTAATATATGCATGCTTTGATGGTATGTTAAGTGCTTAAAAATGTAACGCCCACCCTTCTTACCCAAGGGCGGCACTACGTTCTTATACTACTTACGTACATGCTTTAGTTATAACAGCGGAAGAATAAAAACTTTAAAGAATTTAATTTATTAAGCATGATATCACATATTCTGATTAGTTCGAATGTGCATATATTGATCATATAACTAAAAATATTAATTTGTCCGAATCGTTCTTGCCGAGCCACCACCACACACATCACTATCTGCTCCTCCTGCTGCTCCGTTGTACATCCTGCTTTCTCTTTTATCTGCGGTACAAGGAAAGTAAGCTATGAGCACTCATGGCTCAGTAAGTTCCTTTCCTACTCACTAAAACCGAGAATCATCGTATATCAAGAATGGATCAACATATCATCGTCTCAACTAATCATAACATAACATATCATTCTATTCAAACATATCATGCATATTTCTTATTCACATATCATTTCATAGAAGCATGAATATCATATCATAAAACAAATAAATCACAAGCATGAGACATACAAGGGCATCATATTCATATCATAATATCACATGACATTATATCATATCATCATATAATTCAAGCACATATGAATGTAGGCAATGCATCGTGAATTTGAAAACTTATACTTAATAGTACTTGAAATTAATATCATCATCATTTGGGATCCCGGTTTGTACCACATACATAATGGTAGGTCCAAGGTAGCAAGTCTTGAGCCCTACCATGCATACATACTAGGCCCGAGTCTTACTCCATCGACCTAGGGCACTCAAAGGCCCATTACTGACGAGGCCCGAGTCTTACTCCATCGACCCCGGGGCGTTTACGGAGCCCACCCTTGGTACAAACCATAAAAATAACTTATCATGCATAACTATCATATCATGTCCTTAACAATCTTTCATGCATTTATTCTTTTCATTTCTTTTCATTATGTATAGCATTTTCTATGCTATCACATATCATAACATAACTTCATTTCTTTTCATTATGTATAGCATTTTCTATGCTATAACACATCATAGCATATTTCATAATATAACTTCATTATGCATATCATTTCGTAACTAAAGCAATCATGCATTCCAACTTATTATCATATCATTTTCATACAGCATGGCATAGACATATTTAATTTTTGTTCTAGGGTTTCTAGGGCATCTATCCCTTCATGGCCGAACACATAATGATTCATTTAGGTCATACAAACATGTATCACATTCACACATTATCAAGTTTTCATAAGAAGTACTTTTAACCCCTTAGGTTTCATTTCCAAGGCCTCTAGGTCCTTTAAACCTTACTTGGCCGAAATTCATAGAATATAAACTTCCTTTAAGTGGCCTAAAGCATGGGAAACCTAAGTAAATTTCATAGCAAGATTTACTAAGAACATCATACACAAGGTTGGATCATAAACAAGCTAGGACTCTTGTGATCTTACATGTCATAAATCATGTAACTAATTTTCTACATTCCAATTAAACATGAGAGCATTAATCATCTTTCATAACATAATATCACAGAGGTCATTGAGCATATTAGAATTTTGTTTAAGCTTCTCTAAACTATCACCTTACCATGGCCGAAATATTAAGAGTAAGGTTCATGAGTTTCTTTCAACATACAAGTATACAACTCTTAAGAACTTTATATCATGTCATATAAGCATAGTTATTTTAAATTCAAGGTCCTCCTAACCCTAAATTCTTTCTTGGCCGAAACATGAGAGTGGGGTTCTTTTGGTTCCAATCAACTTCCAAGCAAGAAAACCATAGGAAGGTCCTTAGCATTTCATAGAGGGAAACTTGCACTAGTTTGGTTAGACAATAATTTTCCTAACCTATTTACAATATTTTTGATTGAAATTCTAGGGTTACATACACCTTTGATCATGCATCATATATGTATACAAACATAGGGGAAAACTTTCTTTCAAGGCATAGAAAAAGAATCCGAAAATCACATGAAAGCCTTGTACCGCAGGTGAGGGGAAGCTTACCTTCTTTGCTTAAGTTTCCTAGAGTTGAGAACTTGCTTGTGGACCTTTCTTCCTTGCTTGCTTTGCTCGGCACCAATGGAGGAAGAAGTGGCTAGGTCTTTTGGTGGAGAGGAGGAGGAAGAAGAGGAGGCTTCTTCCTCTTGTGTTGCTCGGCAACAAAAACAAAGAAAGAAGGGGGAGAGTTGTTGCTCTCGGCAACAAGAGGAAAGAGGGAGGGAGAGTGCTCGGCACAAATGGAGGAGAGGAGGAGAGTGAGTTGAGGATGAAGCCCCCCCCCCCCCCATGCCTATTTATACTAAAGTGAGGGGAGGAAAACTTGACTTGATTCATCCTCCCCATTTACTTCTCCTCTTAATGAGAAAGAATATGCTAGAGAAATGCTTCTTGAGTTTCTCTCTTTTCTTTCTCTTAATTTCTCTCCTTTCTTTCCTTTAATTATAATTCCCATCTCTCCTTTTACAATATTCACTCCTATCACACTTGGTTAACACATGCATGCATCCACAAGAGAACCAAGGATCAAATCCTTCTCCTAACATATTTTTGTACAAAATAATTCATGTATATGCATTATGCACAAATATTTCATACATGCATATATAATATCTCATATCTATTTTGTTTACATTAATTCCTTGCATTATAAATCATGTATAGAACTTTATATTCTCAACTTTATTTTCTTTCATAAAGTTTTTAATCATCTAAATCCTTCCCATCGTAACATTCAACGTAGACTATCTACACATTCTTTTCATTACATTCGTACTCTCATTGCCCTTACTTTATCTAGGCTTTCTAGGGGTGTTACAAAAAATGTGCATGCTTTAAAATGTGATATGTGGTTAATATATGCATGCTTTGATGATATGTTAAGTGCTTAAAAATGTGCATACTTTAGAATGTGATATGTGGTTAATATATGCATTCTTTGATGATATGCTAAGTGTTTAAAAGAATGCATGCTTTATGTTATGATATGTGGTTAAAAATGCATGATTTGATGCTGTAATGTATGCCTAAGTGATGCATACTTTTATGAAGTGATGTATGCCTAAGTGATGCATACCTTTATGACATGATGTATGCCTAAGTGATGCATACTTTTATGACATGATGTATGCCTAAGTGATGCATACTTTTATGATATGATGTGTGCCTATGTGATGCATGCTTTTATGATACATGATATGTATGACATGTATTTTACTTTATATGTGAGTGGCTTGTACCAAGGGTGGGCTCCATAAGCACCCCGGGGACTAAGGACCTCGTTAGGGATGGGCTCCTAAGTGCCCCTAGGACTAAGGGCCTAGTATGTTTGCCTCGTAGGGTTCAAGACTTGCTACCTTGGACCTACAAGGTTGCGCGCAATATGTAAGTGGTACATAGCCGGGATCCCCCTTATGTTGAGATTATTTTCAAGTATATATGTAAAAGAAAATGGTTTTAAAGATCATGAGACATACACATGTTTTTCGGATACATGTTTTCCAAAAATCATATTGCATACACCTTATGATTATGCTATGTTTCATGTTATGCTCTTGATTATGATATGCCATGATAAGGATGATTATGTTATGTTCATGCTATACCTTATAGACATGTTTCGGCCATGGATTTGTTGATGCTTGATATATAAATTTCGGCCATGGATATGATGATGCCTTGATGTACATGTTTCGGCCATAGTATGATGCTTTGATATACATGTTTCGGCCATGCTTTGATATACCATGATACTTGTTGTTATGTCATGTCTAGCTATGTTTTATGCAATGCACTATGTATATGTTTCGGCCATGGTGATGCTTGATATGCTATAACTAGTTGTGATTATATTATGATGCATGATATGTTTGAATAGAATGCTATGTTATGCCATGATTAGTTGAGATTATGACTTGTTGATGCATTCTTGATTATGCGCTGATTGTTGGTTTTAGTGAGTAGGAAAGGAACTTACTGAGCCATGAGTGCTCATAGCTTACTTTCCTTGTACCACAGATAAAGGAAAAAGCTGGATGAGTTAGAGGAGCAGCAGGAGGGGCAACGAAGATGTGTGTGGCAGTGGCTAGGCAACCAAATAAATAAGAACCTGCTTAAAGTTTCTTTAAAGAACTATGCATTGGTATTTTATGACTTGTGATACCTAAACATGTGTGGCTTGACATTATGGTTTCACTGGATTTGATGTTATGATTTTGATGCCATGTGATAGTATAGTTCAAAAGAAATTTAAAAGAAAAGTTTTATTAAAACTATGAAAATTATTTTAAATCTTCCGCTGTTTTAAAAAGAAAAATTTATACGTAGAGTATCGTAGCCCCGTCCCTTATCAACCTAGATTACTAGGACACAGTTTTCTTCTATAATTAACAACACACACTATAAGTAATATCATTTCCTAACTTATCGACCCTTTTGATTTATCGAGCTAAATCTCACCCTTTGATAAGTCAAAGAAATAAATACCAAATATATGTACTTATTATTATATTAGGATTAAGAGCACACACTTCCATAATAACTAAGATCTTATTCTTTTATTAAGTTAGTATAAAAAGAACTTACCTTAAATGGTCCTACTCAATACACTTAGAGTGTACTAGTGTAATTTATTAGTCAAGATAAACTAATACCTAATTATACTACGATTATTCCAATGGTTTGTTCCTTTCCATCTTGTCGTGAGCAACTGCTTATAATTTATAAAGAACTGATAACATGATCTTCTGTGTGTGACACCACATATCATGTTATCTACAATACAAATTAATCAAACAACTACACTAATCATGTAGACATTTGACCAATGTGATTCTTATTTCTAAGTAAATGCTTACAAAAAAACTAGGCTTTTAGTATACATTCCAACAATCTCCCACCTATACTAAAAAACTATGCTACCATATACCCTACCATACATCTGATTCCCAACCCTTCTACATGCCCATCAAAAGTTCTTGCCTTAAGGGCCTTAGTGAAAGGATCTCCTAGGTTATCACCTGATGCAATCTAGGCGGCAACAACTTCTCCTTGTTATACGATGTCTTGTATTGGGTGGTACTTGCGCTCTATTGTGTTTACTTGCCTTATGGTCTTATGGTTTCTTCGAGTTTGCTACTGCACCACTATTATTACAATAAATTGTAATAAATTTTTTGGCAAACCAGAAATCATTTCTAAGTGCATCAAGAAGTTTCTAAGTCATATAACTTCTATGGCTGCCTCAAAGGCTACCACATACTCAGCTTCTATAGTGGAGTCTGACAAAGCACCTATGCTTAACACTCCTCTATAGTTATGGCTTTACTTCCTAAAGTAAACATAAAACCCCGAGGTCAATTTACTATTGTCCCTATCTGATTGGAAGTCAAAATCCGTATAACCCATAGGGATCAAATTATCTGCCTTGTAAACTAGTATATAATCTCTAGTCCCTCTAAGGTACTTTAATATATGCTTTACGGTAGTCTAGTGTCCCGATCCTGGGTTACTTCGATATCTGCTAACTATGCCCTGGGCAAAACAGATATCCAATCTCGTACACAACATTACATACATTAGGCTTCCGACTGCCGAAGCATAAGGAACTACCTTCATGTCCTCTGTCTATTTTGATGTCTTCGGAGACATCTCTTTAGATAAAGATTCTCCATGCACAAAAGGTAGAAAACCCTTTCATGGAGTCTTGCATGCTTAAACGAGCTAGGATAGTATGAAGCTGGGGATAAGCACAACATTCTTTTCTTGTGATCCCTTTGATCTCGAGAATATGTGTGCACTCTCCCAAGTCCTTCATATCGAATTGTTTGGACAACCATACACTTACTTCCGATAACACTTTGATATTGTTTCCAACTACCAAAAATGTCATCTACGTATAGTACAAGAAATACCACCACGTTTCCATCACACTTCTTGTATACACAAAACTCATCCGGACACTGAATAAATCCATAGGTCTGGATTACTTCATTAAACCAAATGTTCCAAGACCTTGAAGCTTTGCTTCAGTCCATAAATAGACCGATTGAGTTTACATACTAAATGCTCTTTGCCCTTTGCAATGAACCCCTCTGATTGCTTTATATGGATGCTTTCTTCAAGACTTCCATTAAGGAAAGCTGTCTTGACATCCACTTGCCAAATCTCATAATCAATATGAGCAACAATAGATACAAGAATCCGGATAGACTTAAGCATGACTACTGGTAAAAGGTTTCCCTTTTTCAACAAGCCTTGCTTTGAAAGTTTCCACCTTCTCGTCTGTCCCTCTTTTTCTATTGTAGACTTATTTTCACCCAATGGCTTTTACACCATTTGGTGGTTTTATAAGCTTAGTATTCATTACTCTTTTCCAAGATTCTACATCTTTATCTTGGAGTGCTTCATCATGTTGGGTTCGTCGTGCCGCGAAAACCGCTTTTTCGCGTCGCGGAAACCCCGAGTCACCCAAAGCCATGGATCTCGTGCAAAGATTCGTAAACAAAACTTTTCGAAAAACTTTTTCTTGTACGAGTTTGTAAAAACTTTAGATCTACACTAGATGAGAGTTATACCTTCGAAGCGAAGCCCTTCGCGTTCCCGCTCGTCCAAGAAGTTGCCGGATCTCTAGACCGTCAAGTATCGGTCCTCTAGAAGTATCCACATGAACAATTCTTGATGGAGAAAACCTAAACAAAGGTGTGCTAGCACCTTGATAGGTCACGGCAAGGAAGAGGAGGGAAAGCAAGGAGAGAACCCAAGGAAGAAGAAGGAGTTACACCACTTGAATGAAAAATAAAATTCACACATCCAACCCAAAGTGGCCGGCCACTATACATTGTGTAACTCCCCATTAAATGAAATTAATGTGAAGTTATTATGAAAATGGCTTTGTAACTTCCATGAGGTGGCACCCATGATGATGTGGAACATCATTATTGGTCCACCTAATGCCAACTCACCAATGAGGTGGCAAAAGGTCAAGTCAAAATTGACCTATGGTCTTCCTTCTCAAGTCAAGTCAAACTTGAACCAATCTCTACCATGGTTGATCTAATCTAACCATTTGATTCGAGCCAACTTAATATAATGAATCTAATTCATTAAATTAAATTGATTCAATGAGTCAAAATCTAAATTAGACTCATTGAACACATGAATCAACTTGAGTCGAACTCAAGTTAGCCCAATTAGGATTACTCTTAATCCAATTTGATTCATCAAATGAATCTAATCCTCTTGGTTCATCATATGAACCTAATCTCCATCTAATTGTCCTAAGTGTGTGACCCTATAGGTTCTTGTAACGTTGGCAATGCCCTAAACCCATTTAGGATCATAAGTAATGAGCGGTATCTAGCAACACATCATTACTACCCAAGTTACAAGAATGTCGAGATCCGACATCACCTTGTGACTACCAATTGTGACTCCTCACAAAATAATGACAAGTGTCCTTCTATCCTAGACATCTAGATTGATCAATATGAGGCATAGACCGTGTCATCCTCTAATCAATCTAAATCTTGAACTCCAAGTAGACTCACTCGATCAAATGAGCTCAACATCTAATGTTGACTCATTTGGGCATGACCATGCACTTAGTGGTCTCACTCTATCAAGAATACCGATGTCGCTCCCGTCATATGGGAGGGATAGATCCCATCTACATCACTCACATCCCTCTACATAATTCGTTATATACCCAGTAATCGCCTTTATAGTCCACCCAGTTACGGGTGATGTTTGACGAAACCAAAGTACATAACTCCTTATGTAGGGATCCATGGTGACTTCAGGTCTAAGGACTAATAGTCATACTAATAGCCACATGAGAAAGTATATGACACTCATATAACGATCCATGATACTTTCTCATGGCGGGTCATTCAGTATACATTCTCTAATGCATACCCATGTGTCAGCTTGATATCTCTATATCCATGACTTGTGAGATTAAGTCATCGAGCTAACCTACATGCTAGTCTTATTGTATTAACATTGTCCCTGAATGTTAATACTCGACTAGGAATGATTTAGAGTAGTGTTCCCTATATCATCTCACTATCGATTCAACCAATCGATTGATATAGGTAAGAACCTTCTACTCAAGGACGCTATTATACTTAGTCTATTTGGCACTAATATAAATAAGTATAATAACCAAATAAATGCCTTTATTAATATACAAGAATATGATATACATGAGTCCATACAATCATCAAATGATTGGCTCTAGGGCTCTAACTAACACATCATATGTCCGGGAATCAAGTTCATGTTCACCAGGGATCAAGTCCAAAGACTCTCCCAAACATGAATCTTTCAGGTTGCCTAACAACCCTCCCACTACGACGAGACACTTTCTGCAATTGTGTATCATATGTGGTACGTGTTGTAGTTTCTTGTGATATCTCATCTTGTACAATTGGTACTAGATTAGACATGTCCTTTATTATTTCCTTAAGAACAAATTTACTTATGGGCTTATGGTTCATTACATAATCCTCTTCTAAAAATTGGGCATTGGTGTTAACTATGGCCTTCTGATTTTTAGGACTATAAACCTTCTTTCGTTTCTCTCGGATAACCCACAAATAAGTGAACTCCTGTCCATCTTATCAGTGACTCCCTTCAGCACATGTGTTGGACTACCTAGAATTCGAATATACTTCAAATTAGGCTTACGCCTATTCTGCAATTCTATGTAAGTAGAGAGTTCTGACTTAGAAGGTACTATGTTCACTTCTGTTTCCAGAGTATATCCTCAAAATGATTTTGGTAACTCATCATCGATCTAATTATTTGCATAAGAGTCCTATACCTTCTTTCTACTACACCATTCTGTTGCGGTGTACCAGGTGTGGTTAGTTGGGATTGAATCCCTTCCTCTGATAAGTAACTCCTAAACTCTCCTAAGAGGTACTCGCCACTACGATCTCACTATAATGTCTTGATACTTTTACTTTGACATTTCTCCACATCAGTCTTGTACTCTTTGAACTTATCAAAGCACTTAGACTTGCGGCGTATCAAGTAAATATACCCGTATCTCGAATAGTCGTCTATAAAAGAGATGAAATATTCGAAACCACCTCTTGCCTGGATAGTCATAGATCCACACAAATCAGAATGAATCAATTCCAACACTTCTTTGGTTTTATACCCCTTAGACTTAAAAGGCATCTTGGTCATTTTTCCTTCCAAGTAAGATTCGCAGGTTAGAAAGTTTTTCACCACTAATGAACCCAAAAGTTCATCAGCTATTATCCTTTGAATCCTACTCAAGTCAATATGGCCTAGCCTTAGATGCCAAAAATATGATTGGTTCATCTCCGAAGGTTACTTTCTCTTATTAAAGTTAGAAGATGTGTTATTAATTTCCATTTGCATCGTGGGAGTTATTGGATTTATAAATTGTCAACTAACATACCAGAACAGATAACTTCCCTCTTTTCTTGATAACAACTTTGTTATCAAAAGAGACAGAATATCAAGTTCTTTGATAGTTTAAAAACCGAAATCAAATTCTTTCTAAACTTGATATGTAAAGACAATTTCTCAAAATCCATATTTTATTCCTATCAGAGGATAAACATCTCCCACTGCAACAGCTGCTACTTTTACAGTAGTGTCCATGTCACTATGTGAAAAATGACGTTTTACTTCGCCACAATTTACTTCATCAATTTAAATATACGAGGTAAAAGTGTATAAGCAACTTCGCTGAAAAAACTGACGAAGTATATACAAATATAGACTTCGCAGATTTAAAAACGCGGGCTTCGCTTTAAACTGAAATAAGCTATTACTTCGGAAAGTTGTTAAATACCGAAGTAGTGACGTCGTGAATAAAATTTTTAGTGTTTACTCCGAAGTAATAGTACAAGAGTTAACTTTTATTTTGAGACCACTTTTATTTCCCCCCACTTTTTCATTAACTTCCCTCTGCTGAAATAAGTTTGGACCTCCTCTTCCTTCCCCTTCATTTCAGTCCTCTCCGTTCCCTCTCGTTAGGGCTTCCCTCTGCCGAAATAAGGTTGGACCTCCTCTTCCTTCCCCTTCATTTCAGTCCTCTCCGTTCCCTCTCGTTAGGGCTTCCGATTTGGAGTCTTAGGCAACAGAGACGAAGGTTTCCTCGTTAGGGCTTCCGAAATAAGGTTTGGCAACTTGAACTTTCTTACGCAGGGTTTAGGTTGCAAGTGTTTGAGATATACCGTATGTTTTCTTTCCTTCGATTTCTTTTTCTTATTCTTCTTCTTTTTCTCCTCCTTTATTTTGTAAAATCATGTTTTAGACGGTCTCCAATTTGTTGTAGGTTTGGTGCTATTCTTCCAACAAAGACAAGTGTTTGGAAATTTTTTTTGCTTTTTTTTTTCAGTCTCTATGTTTACGAGGTCATTACCTAAAAATATGCATGCTTTCAAGTTAGAGTAAGACATGTGTTGTACTCTTACTCCTTCAAGTTGTCCCTCAAAATCTCAATTCCACATGTATTAATTTTTCTTAAAAAAAAATACCTGGCTCCTAATGCAAGCAAGCATAGCACCAATTGAATTTAAATATCAACTATAGAAGATGGATTGTTTTCCCATGAGATAGCAAAAACTAATGTAACTAATGTGTGTTTTTGTTTCCTTGTTCAGACAATTTGCTAAGCAACCAACAACATTCATATACAAATCAATATTGCTCGAACACTCACCTTTATAATTTCTATTTTGTCCTTGCTCTCTCGGTGACCACTACACTCCTATTCAAATCTTGATGATGAATGCCCCTATCTTTGTCCTCTTGAAATGGATTGAAATAAAACAGAGATGCATCCAATTTCTATCTAATGCCTTGTGTTGTATACTCGATCCACACTAGGTATAATTTGATAAAGAGTGATTACATCTCTCTATTATTTGCTACTCTCTTTGGCATAAGATAGCTTAGCATTTTCTCCACTAGGTAGATGATGATAATAACTTTTAAATACAACATTCACTAATAGTTATAGTAAATTCTCACCATCCTAACATAATTTGTCTTTGTGCTACCTGTTTCATCCACTATGAAGATCCCAAATACAGCATTTCAGAATCAGACAATCTCAACTATGCTATCACTTATTGAGATTAAATGTGTAACTGCTTCATCCAGCACAAATACAACAATTTAATTTAACAATTTCTAACTATGATACCACTTAAGATAAATAATTTAATAAAATTCAAAGTAAATCTTTGGCTAAAAAAAATATGAGAGTAAAAATACAATAAAACTAAATAAAATTACTATTCACACTTTCTATAGTTACATCTCAAACCTTTCCTAACTCCTCAGGATGACAAAAAAAGTTCTAATAAAAAAACTTGTGTAAGCTCTCTGAAAATGTATCACACAACTTGTACAAATGCAACCCAGCATATCTCCTACATTCTGAAATGCTCCATCCATGAACAATTTATAACCACCATAAATTTCAAGAAATTTGGTTACAATTGGATTAAACGAACTCAAACCTGCTTCAATCACAAATTTCAACAATCACAACAGCATGATTATGAAAAACTAACTTTAAAATCAGAAATTAGAGGGGGTTTCTTTTACTACTATCAGGCTGAATGGTCTCCGACACTGGATTGCTGACAACCCAATAGATTCAATCTATTTAAGAGCGTTCATATGTCAAATGATTGAGTGTGCATGTTCGAAAAAAGACAAGTGTTTGGAAATTCAACTGGTGCCATGCTTTCGTTCTTTATATATCCACATATTGTACAAAATACGCATTATTTTTCTTCATGATGAGTAGAAAATATTGACAGCTGTTGGAATGAGTATAAAATATGGAAATGTGCTCGATATGAATTTGACTACCTTTTTGCAGTCTTACTCTAACGTTTGCTTAACATATATGTAGTATCTTCAGGTTTTGATCAAAGAACACATTGAGCTAGCAGTAAATAATTTTAGCACGATAATTCTGAAGAAGTTTCTTGGGATTCTGTTGTACTATAATGAATAAATCCTGGATTTACTTAGATAGGAGGTCCAAAGAGTATGAGGAGGGTGTGGAACAATTCATTAGAAGTTGTTTGCAGAATCCACATATCGACCCCAATTTAATTCATTGTCCTTGTTGCAAATGTATGAATCTTAAAAAGGGAGTGGTTATGTGGATTCGGGAGCATCTTTACTTCAATGGTTTTAGTAAAAATTATTTGAATTGGATTTGGCATGGTGAGGCTGCGGAGAAGGATAGATTAAATTCGAGTGTCAACCAAGAGACAACTGATAATTGTCATGATGATTTTGAAACTGTTAATTTGTGTGAGGCAGCGTATGATAACCATACAGAAAATCCAGAAGCATTTATGAAATTTTTGGAGGAAGCAGAGAAGCCACTGTATAAGGGATGCAAACGTTACACAAAGTTGAGTGCACTTGTAAAACTATACAATACCAAAGCAATGCATGGGATGAGTGATGCTCTATTTTCAGATCTACTAGCAGATTTTGGGGACATGCTGCCAGATAACCACAATCTGCCATCGTCAATTTATGAAGCAAAGAAGACGTTGAGTTGTTTGGCTTTGAGTCATGAAAAGATTCATGCTTGTTCCAATGATTGCATCCTTTATAGGAAACAATATAAAGACTGCGTAAGCTGCCCGAAATGTGGCTTATCAAGATGGAAGCTAACCAAGAAAAATGTTGAGAAGAAAGGTGTTCCTGCCAAAGTGGTTTGGTATTTCCCTCCCATACCAAGATTTAAGCGCATGTTTAAATCTTTAGAAACTTCCAGAAATTTAACATGGCATGCAGATAGCACAAGAGTTGTTGGTCAGTTACGCCATCCAATTGATTCACTGTCATGGAAATTGGTGGATCATATGTGGCCCGACTTTGGAAGTGAGGCAAGAAATATTCGCCTGGCACTTGCAGCCGATCGAATTAATCCTCACAGCAATCTTAGTAGTCACTACAGTTGCTGGCCAATCATGTTGGCCACATATAATTTGCCTCCAGACATGTGCATGAAAAGGAAATTCATCATGCTAACGATGCTCATTTCAGGGCCGAAACAGCCTGGAAACGATATCGACGTCTACCTTGAGGTTCTGGTTGATGATTTGCAGCTCTTGTGGGAAGGAGTTGATGGAGTTTATGATGCTTATCGAAGGGAGGTTTTCACTCTTAAAGCAGTTCTTTTATGGACCATCAACGACTTTCCTGCATATGGTAACCTTAGTGGATGCACTACACATGGTTATTACGCATGCCCAATATGTGGTGAGGATACTTATGCAAAGCACTTACCAAATGGGAAGAAAATGTCATTTGCTGGGCATAGACGATTCCTACCACGATTTCATCCATATCGGAGGCAAATAAAGGAGTTTAATGGCATGGAGGAACTTGGTGAAGCAGGTAGGCCATTATCTGGAATTAAGTTGTTTGACAAGCTTTCAAACATAACATGTGAGTTTGGAAAGAAAACAAGTGTGAAGGGGAAAATAAGGAAAAAAGCAAAGGAGAATATTGTGGAAGACATTGAAGAAGAAAAGTATGTTGGAGCTACAAATTTCAGTAAATGTTGGAAGAAGAAGTCAATTTTTTTTAATCTTCCATACTGGAAATACCTACATGTTAGGCATTGTCTCGATGTTATGCACATTGAGAAAAACATTTTCGAGTCTCTGATTAATACTTTGATGAACATCAAGGGAAAAACCAAGGACAATGTGGAAGCTAGGTTGGACATGGTTCAGATGGGAATTAGGCCTCAATTGGCTCCTAAAATTGGTGAGAAAAGAACATATCTACCTCCTGCAGCATGTTCATTCACAAAAAATGAGAGATTACAAGTATCTAGTGTTGGTGCAGTGAGCACCAGATGATCGAACCTGAGTTTTGATTATGGAAAAGGGCTCAAAGTTAAGTGGTGGTGTTATCTAACAAAGTTCATAGAGCTTGCAGGAAAGTCCTAAGTGATACTTAGGCAAAAGTCCTAGCTGCGGTTAGGCAAGATAAAACCCTAGGGGGTGGTAACCCTAGGTCATAGGGGGTGGTAACCCTATGCGGAAAGTCTTGGCAGGTCGATGGCTTCAGGCAAAAGTCCTAGGGGGTGGTAACCCTAGGTGGAAAGCCCTGGTGTCGCGAACCAGGTGAAAGTCTGAACTGGCCGGTGAAGCGGATGTTCAGCAGAAAGTCCGGAAGCATCGAGTGCCGAGTAAAAGTCCAGTCGATCTGGAGGATCGTACTGGCAACAGGTAAATCTCCTGAGTGGAGTAGGTGAGGACGCGTTCCCCGTAGAGGGAACAGTAGGCGTCGGGTCGACCTAGGGTTTCCGGTAGGAAACCTGAAGTCAGACTCGGACAGTCAAGAGACTGTTAAATATTTCAATAGTTATATCATTGTTTTGTGCTAACTTTGTGCTGCAGGGTATTTTTGGGACTAACATATCTTGCAGGGACCAAAGTACAAAAAAGACCTCGGATGAACAGTGCCGAGGCGCCTCCATGGAGCTTGGAGGCGCCTCGGGTGCGAGCCAGGAAAAGGCCAGCGCAGCAGACTGGAGGCACCTTGAATGGAGTTCAAGGCGCCTTGGACCGGAGGTTGAAGGCGCCTTGGATAGACTGAAGGCGCCTTGAACCAGATAGAGTTCGACCAGGTCCGTGCTGATCCACGCGGGTGACTCGACTCGTTCAAGGCGCCTTGGTGAACAGTAGAAGGCGCCTTGAACCCCCTTTATAAGGGGTCTCGACCAGCAGCTTCAAATAATGAACTCCAAGCAATCCTTACGCTACAAGCTGCTCTAGAAATGCCCAGAAGTGCTGTTGCAAGTCCCCGACAACCCGGAGCTTCAGATTCTGCTACTTTATTGTTGTCGGTATAATTTGTTTTAGTTCTTTCAATTGTAACATCTTATTGTACATTTTACGAGCCTATAGTTGTTGCCCACGGAAAGCGATCAAGGATCGCGGGCCTTCGAGTAGGAGTCGCCTTAGGCTCCGAACGAAGTAACTCCTTCGTGTCTGTGTCTCTTTACTTAATTTCCGCTGCTTTAACTCTTACGTTTTACGATTCCGATAATCGAACGATTTTAGCCACGAGCGCTATTCCCCCCCCCCCCCCCCCTCTAGCGCATCTCGATCCAACAATTGGCATCAGAGCGGGGTCGCTTTGAACTGGTGCAACCACCATTCAAGCATTTTTTTTGGCTTTGTCGTGTTTATAGGGTAAAAATAAAACCTTACGCATTTCGTTTTTTCCCTCCAAAATTATTTTCGAAAAATACATTTTCATCCTTTCACGATTTATTAGTATTGATAAAATATTTAATTTGACAAAATTTGAAATAATATTTTTAAATATTTTTTTAATAATATTTTTTTATTATTTTATTATTTTTTCTTGAAACTCGTAAATTTCTTTTTCTATCCTTCTACCACACTACTAATCCAGGATTAAGTCCTGGGACAAGTTTTTTTGCTCATTTTTTCGTGCAAGATTCAATGGCTCTCCAAGAAGGCTATAGCACCACTCGACCACCGCTCTTCTCCGGAGAAGACTTCGGCTACTGGAAAGGCCGAATGGAGTTGTACCTACAAACTGAGTTTGATGTCTGGATGATCACCAAGACCGGGCTAGAAATACCAACTGACGGCGCCGGCATGCCACTACCGTTCGAGAACTGGGACGCGAACCTTATCAAAAAGGTAGAAGCAAACGCAAAAGCAACGTATACACTTCAGTGCGGCTTAACGAATAAGGAGCTGAATCGCGCCGGCCCATTCTCAAGCGCCAGGGAGCTGTGGGAGAATCTGATTCAGTTACACGAAGGTACCGAAGTAAGTAAGCATAATTTAATAGACGATTTAATTGAATTAGATGAACAGTATGATACTACTTCGGTCGAGGAAGGTATTACATTGGTTGCAGGTACAAGCAAGACAGAGGAAGCTAGAAAGAAAAAGACGAAGAAAGTGTTAAAGGCAACATGGTCCGAGTCATCAGACGAATCTGAATCCGATGAAGAAGAACAAGCAAGCCTCCTCGCTCTACCAGTACTAGCACATGTTGTTGAAACAGAGTCCGAGTTCGAGTCCGATTCAGAGACCGAGAGCGAATCAGACACCGAGTCCAAGCGAAGCCACGGATCCGCATCCGTTTCCGAAGGACCAAAACCCACAGTAAGTGCTTTAATGTCTAGTATTAACTTAGATGACTCACAAAATTTAATTCCATACTTGCTTAAAAAATTGGCTAAATCCAATGTCCGGGTTAAGTCGCTCCAAAAGGAGGTAACAACCCTTAAGGAAGCGACTGACTCGAGTTCTTTAACTGAGCCGGCTCAAATTGGAAGTTCAACTCAAGTCCAACAACTTGAGGAAGAAAATTCCAATTTGAAAGCTCAAATTAAAGAACTCAAGGACACGTTGGAACGGTTCACCTTGGGCTCCAAGAATCTCGATCTGATTCTTGGAAAACAGCGAGCCGTCTACAACAAAACTGGACTTGGATTTAAAACTAAAATAAAATACAAATCATATTTATCGCTAGTTAATAGAAATAATAGAAAAATTGTCCAAGCATGGGTGCCAAAATCCAACTTGGTTAATCAAGTTGGAACTGGTCACTATTGGGTCCCCAAAGATCAAGTCTATTATCTTGATAGACCATATCGAGGCTATGATCCAGGGGGAGCTAATAGAAAAACAATATTAAGAACATAATTCAAATTAAAATTCAATTAAAATTTTGAAATCAAATTCGAAATTCTAAATTCGAAATTCTAAATCAAAAATTCAAATTCTAAATCAAAAATTCAAATTCAAAATTCAAATTTAATTTAAATTCGAAATTCTAAATTCGAAATTATAAATCAAAAATTCAAATTCAAAATTCAAATTTAATTTAAATTCGAAATTCTAAATTCGAAATTCTAAATCAAAAATTCAAATTCAAAATTCAAATTTAATTTAAATTCGAAATTCTAAATTCGAAATTCAAAATCAAAAATTCAAAATTCTAAATCAAATTCAAAATTCTAAATTCTAAATTCTAAATCAAAAATTCAAATTTAAAATTCAAATTTAATTTAAATTCGAAATTCTAAATTCGAAAATCTAAATCAAAAATTCGAAATTCTAAATCAAATTCGAAATTCTAAATTCGAAATTCTAAATTCAAAAATAGATGGTGGATGCAAACTAGCTGGCACCTCCAACTGAACTACCCGACAGGTAACTGAACCTAATTTACCCGAAAAGGGTAAACAATAGTAGACTACCTGGCAGGGTAATTTAGGTTAGATAAATGGGCGAGGTTTAACTTGACCCACGGTACTGGTGAAGTTTTTGGATGATAGTACGTTAGGGAAGCTTGGGCATTGCATGTCTAGGAAGATATGGCTTCGACCTGGTGCATTTGGCCAAGTGGAACTGACCGAAGCTACCCTTAAATGGATCCTAACTAGTTAGACCAAGGTTTAGTATCAAGTTCAATGAGTAGGACTATTTGGAAACCTCGAAGCCATGGTTACTTTAATGAGTTCCATGTGACTCACCATAGCCCAGAAGTTTATCCAAAGAATGCTTACTTGTTGAACCCAAAGCTAAACCTGAATCTAACACAAAGTTAAACCTTACCCCAAAATTCAACTATAATTCATCTCACAACAATTATAGGGTTCCCTGATTGACAATTTAGATCGAGTGAGATGACTAAGGAATTAAAAGTTCAAATTCAAAATTAAATTCATAATTAATATCATGTTTTTTTAATGAAATCAATTTAAAATTTATTTGAAAAATCTTTTTAAAAATCATTTCAAAATCTTTTAAAATTTATTTGTAAATTCTTTTAAAATTTATTTGAAAAATCTTTTGAAAATCAATTTCAAAATTATTTAAAAATCATTTCAAAAACCTTTTGAAAATCAATTTCAAAATTATTTAAAAATCATTTCAAAAATCTTTTGAAAATCAATTTCAAAATTATTTAAAAATCATTTCAAAAACCTTTTGAAAATCAATTTCAAAATTATTTAAAAATCATTTCAAAAATCTTTTGAAAATCAATTTCAAAATTATTTAAAAATCATTTCAAAAATCTTTTGAAAATCAATTTCAAAATTATTTAAAAATCATTTCAAAAATATTTTGAAAATGAATTTCAAAATTATTTAAAAATCATTTCAAAAACCTTTTGAAAATCAATTTCAAAATTATTTAAAAATCATTTCAAAAATCTTTTGAAAATCAATTTCAAAATTATTTAAAAATCATTTCAAAAATCTTTTAAAACTTAATTTCAAAATCATTTCAAAAATCTTTTGAAAATCAATTTCAAAATTATTTAAAAATCATTTCAAAAATCTTTGAAAAACTTATATAAAAATGCTTTGAAAAATCTTTTGAAAAACTTATTTAAAAATCCTTTGAAAATTCATTTCAAAAATCTTTTGAAAATTCTTTTCAAAATCTTTTAAAATTAATTCAATTACTGTCAAAATATTAATTTAAAAGCTACACATGTTTGATAATCTAGAATGGATGAGCTGGAATTAGGATAATATAAAGTTCTTCTTATGCTTGTACTCTAAGACCCTAAGAATTTAATTTGGCATTATTTAAGGGGGAATGAACAGAGTCATGCTAGTACTTTAAGGCTAAACAAATTCCTTTAGGGCTCTGATACCCAATCAAGTTAAATAATTTAATTTGATTCATGCTTGGACACCTAAACTCAAAGAAGTTATTAAGGCATTAACTTAAAATTTAAATTATCTATGCAACAATTCTTCTCAAACACCTTATGAATTAGCTAAGTACTTCACCTAAATTTTTTTTAAGTCTGAGTACTTAACTATGCTACCCTTTAGGGGGAGCTTAAATTAACTAGACTATTTCTCTCTTCTTAATTCTTTTTGATTTATGTCAAAGGGGGAGAGAAAAGTCAAAGTTAAGAAATCAAGAATGAAAGGGGGAGCGGTTAACTTTCATTATTTATTCCTTTATTTAAAAGTTATGTTTTACTTAACTTTGAACCAAGATTGCCATAATCAAAAAGGGGGAGATTGTTGGTGCAGTGAGCACCAGATGATCGAACCTGAGTTTTGATTATGGAAAAGGGCTCAAAGTTAAGTGGTGGTGTTATCTAACAAAGTTCATGGAGCTTGCAGGAAAGTCCTAAGTGATACTTAGGCAAAAGTCCTAGCTGCGGTTAGGCAAGATAAAATCCTAGGGGGTGGTAACCCTAGGTCATAGGGGGTGGTAACCCTATGCGGAAAGTCTTGGCAGGTCGATGGCTTCAGGCAAAAGTCCTAGGGGGTGGTAACCCTAGGTGGAAAGCCCTGGTGTCGCGAACCAGGTGAAAGTCTGAACTGGCCGGTGAAGCGGATGTTCAGCAGAAAGTCCGGAAGCATCGAGTGCCGAGCAAAAGTCCAGTCGATCTGGAGGATCGTACTGGCAATAGGTAAATCTCCTGAGTGGAGTAGGTGAGGACGCGTTCCCCGTAGAGGGAACAGTAGGCGTCGGGTCGACCTAGGGTTTCCGATAGGAAACCTGAAGTCAGACTCGGACAGTCAAGAGACTGTTAAATATTTCAATAGTTATATCATTGTTTTGTGCTAACTTTATGCTGCAGGGTATTTTTGGGACTAACATATCTTGCAGGGACCAAAGTACAAAAAAGACCTCGGATGAACAGTGCCGAGGTGCCTCCATGGAGCTTGGAGGCGCCTCGGGTGCGAGCCAGGAAAAGGCCAGTGCAGCAGACTGGAGGT
Source organism: Zingiber officinale (assembly GCF_018446385.1). Lineage (NCBI taxonomy): Eukaryota > Viridiplantae > Streptophyta > Magnoliopsida > Zingiberales > Zingiberaceae > Zingiber > Zingiber officinale. Next base: position 72,385,981 of record NC_055998.1, read on the forward strand.
GCCTTGAATGGAGTTCAAGGCGCCTTGGACCGGTGGTTGAAGGCGCCTTGGATAGACTGAAGGCGCCTTGAACCAGATAGAGTTCGACCAGGTCCGTGCTGATCCACGCGGGTGACTCGGCTCGTTCAAGGCGCCTTGGTGAACAGTAGAAGGCGCCTTGAACCCCCTTTATAAGGGGTCTCGACCAGCAGCTTCAAATAATGAACTCCAAGCAATCCTTACGCTACAAGCTGCTCTAGAAACGCCCAGAAGTGCTGTTGCAAGTCCCCGACAACCCGGAGCTTCAGATTCTGCTACTTTATTGTTGTCGGTATAATTTGTTTTAGTTCTTTCAATTGTAACATCTTATTGTACATTTTACGAGCCTATAGTTGTTGCCCACGGAAAGCGATCAAGGATCGCGGGCCTTCGAGTAGAAGTCGCCTTAGGCTCCGAACGAAGTAACTCCTTTGTGTCTGTGTCTCTTTACTTAATTTCCGCTGCTTTAACTCTTACGTTTTACGATTCCGATAATCGAACGATTTTAGCCACGAGCGCTATTCACCCCCCCTCTAGCGCGTCTCGATCCAACATCTAGGTCATTAATGGATATAAAAGTTCCGGAAGGTTTCTCATCAAACATGAAGAATCTTGTCTGCATGGATGAGATGAAGCTGAGTAGCTTGAAATCACATGATTCTCATGTTATAATGCAGCACTTCCTGCCAATAGTCATACGTAATTCTCTGCCAAAATATGTTAGATATGTTGTCATAAGATTATGCTTCTTCTTCAAAGATATTTGTTGCAAGATTATCGATGTAGCCAAGTTAGATAAGCTGCAATCTGACTTGATTGTTACACTCTACTTATTGGAGCAGTATTTCCCCCCTTCTTTCTTCGATATCATGCTCCACTTAACAGTTCATCTTGTTCGTGAAGTCCAATTATGTGGACCAGTCTACTTCAGATGGATGTACCCATTTGAAAGATGCATGGAGGTGTTGAAAAGTTACGTAGGCAGTCAAAAATATCCAAAAGGTTGCATTGTTCAGAGATATGCAGCAGAAGAAGCAGTTGAATTTTGTTCAGAATATCTCAATGACCTTGATCCTGTTGGGGTCCCTAAATCACTACGTGACCCAAACGCAAGCTTTCCTGGATTCTCAGCAAGCAATTCATCAATCATCGTCCAACAAATTGATCTCCAATAAGCACACTTGACTGTTCTAGAAAATACAGAAGAAATATCTCCATACATTATGTAAGTGTACTGCATAACTAATAATTATATGTACTTGGCAGTCCATATGTATTCATGAAAATAAAACTTTAGAAGTAAAATTCTTCAGTGAACACAAATCCTTCTTGAAGACAATGTTTCCCAAGAAACAGAAAGATGCAAGGTGGATACAAGATGCTCATAATAAGAGGTTCATTGACTGGTTTCGTGCAAAGGTGATGTAGAAGATGCTAACATACAATATTTGTTAATCATTGTTTTGATCACACTAATTAATAGGAATGCATGTCAGGTGGCTGCTGAAATCGATAGTTGCAATGGTGGAATGACATCGTCATTGAGATGGTTGGCCCATGGACCACGTGTGCGAGTCTTAAAGTGTGATAGCTATGTCATAAATGGCAATTTATACCAAACAAAAGAGCGGGATGATGAGAAAGTTTGTCAAAACAGTGGTGTTTCTCTACTTGCCAACACGATGCTTGTTTGTAGTGCCAAAGATAAGAATCCCGTGTTAGAGAATGTGACTTTTTATGGAGTTATTGAAGAGATATGGGAACTAGACTATCATCAATTTCAAGTTCCTCTTTTCAAGTGCGCATGGGTATCAAATGACAAAGGAATACAATACAATGATGAATGTGGCTTCACCTTAGTTAATCTGAACAAACGAGGCCACCAGAAGGATGAATTTGTGCTTGCAAGTCAAGTTAGACAAGTATTTTATGTTGCTGACCCACTGAACAAAGGGTGGTCAATAGTGCTTCAAGTTCCAAATAGATGTTACGAGGGAGAAGAGGATCTTTGGACCATAATTCCCGAAGCTCGACCAATTGATAATGTTGATATTCATTGTATTCCTACACATGAAGGATACTTTAGATCTTCTAAAGAGGGTTTCTTTGTAACAAACAAGAAAAAATGATGTTTTCCACTTTTATGTCATCTGCATTAATATTTATTGTTTTTACTAGTATTATTTTTACTTGTTCGTATGTGTTAATGTTATTATTTGTATCACGTCTTCTTTTATTATATTGTCACTGCAGACTTTATATACCGTTATCTCACCATTTATTTTCTTATATGCAGGGAAAAGAATAATGCGTCCTAAAAAACAGCGAAAAATAGCAAAATATGATGAGCCACGTGTAGTTGAGGACACCGAACTACACCAAGTTGCTGATGGGTTAGCAGCTGCAGAGCTACGAGGAGAGACTGAAATAGAAGAACCTCCTATTACTGGGCAGAAGAAGACTCGGGGGCCTACATCAATGTGCAGACTTATTGCTGCTGCAAGATGGGGAAAAAGTCGACGATTGAATATGATGACATAGGACGACCTGTGTACAATGAAAATGGGAAGGCACTACAATCTTTCATAGGCTCTATTGTTAGATCCATGGTGCCTATTAACATAAAGTCATGGCCCACTGTTCCAGAAAACATGAAACAGAAAGTGTGGGAAGAAATATCGGTGAGTATAATCCAATAATACACTTCCTTATGAGATTGCTTATGTTTTTTTTTCATTGTGATTTTTTCAATATACAAACTGATAGCAATTACTGCTGTGTGTTACAGAATGTCTTCGACTTAGCACCTCAAAGCGAGGCGACAGTGATGAGTTCAGCAGGCCAGAAATGGAGAGACTTCAAAAACAAACTCAACAGTAGGTTTGTCTGGCCATATAGAGGTAATCCTGAAAAACTGAGGTCACCACCGGAGCAGTATCAGATCCCATCTACAATTTGGAAAGCTTTTGTTGATGAGAGGCTACATCCATCTTGGGAGGTACTTGATGATATTATCATGTTATATTTAAATTATTATATGCATCAAGATTTAAAACATTTAGGGCATTTAATTAACAAAATGAAGTTATGTATATAATAAGTTCATGTACAGCAGGAATATATATAATAATTTCATCATACTCCATCCTATTGTTTTTAAATTCTAGCCATTCTTCTAAAAATTTACTTTTTTTTACATGACATAGGTCACTCATGAAAAACAAAAGGAACGGGCGAGCAATTGCAAGTATCATCACAAAATGTCTCGCAAGGGATACATTGGATTGGAGACTGAATTGGTAATCCATGGAACATTATATTATCCTTTTCATGCAGTACGTCATGTTTTAAATGATCATTTTTTGGAATTGTAGAGGCAGAGAAAAATATTCAGGGAGGATGAGGAAGTTGATAGGTCATTCCTTTAGCGTAAGGCCCGCGAAGACAAATCCGGAAACATCACAAATACAGAGACTGCTGAAGTTGCTGAAAAAATTGTATTATTTTAGTTTTATTTCAAGTTCATTCATAATAAGTGAAAAAAGTGTCTTCATTGGATATTTAATGTTACCTCCATATTTGTAGGATGATTTGTTGGACAAAAAAAAGAGGGGAGAGTTCATATCTTCTAGAAGCAATGATGTATTAACTACTGCATTAGGGAGCCAAGAACCTTACGGAAGGGTTAGAGGTGTAGGGGGATTTGTGAAGCCCCAAGTCTACTTCAAAACTCCAAGGAAGAAGAGGGAGTTGGTGTCAAAGGCTTTGGCTAAAAACTTCAAAGAGCAAGCGGAGGAAACAAAGATTTTGAAAGCTGAAGTTGAAAAACTGAAGGCTCTTCTTGCTCGATTTATGCCAGAAACAAGTGATCGAGTTTCTGAACGTGTAGCATCTAACAAGTCAACGCACATGGCAGTTCAAATATTGGAAGATAATGTGGAAGTTTTTGAATGTGACAATTCATTCAATCAGGTTTTATATTATATTTGGTACATTAAATTTGTTTCCTAGCTTCAGATATTAAAAGATAATATCTTATTGTTCAGGGGAAAAAATGTCATTTGGCTCTGAAGAATAAGGGGAATGTGGTGGCATATGGCACGATAGTATCCGACGGAGGCCCAAATGTAATGCTGCACAATGCTCCACTTGGGGAAGGCAACTTAAAGGTGTCTGTTGATGTTGTTTTATAGGAGGAAGCAGAGCTTCCAATTCCACTTAAGTCGGGACCAACAGTAATGGTAGATGCTGTTGGAACTGTGGTTGGCTGGCCAAAAGAATTGGTGATATTTCCGACGACAAAGGTATTTTCAGTTCACTTTTCTGTTGCTATAGTTATATATTTTGCTACAATTATTTAAAATTACAGAAAAAGGAGAAACCTGCACCACCATTTGCTATTTTGGAGTTTCCTGATGAGAAAAATAAATTCAAGGAAGTTGAAAGTGCTCTACCAATGCCATGCAAGTTTTTGTATTCTTTTGTTGTTAGACTGATGACTGAGGAGGAGACCATTCCTATCGAATTTGATGAAGCCATGTTTGGACGTAATGTGAGTACATCGTTGTTGAGAGAGAATATCATGCGCTGTATGGAAATGAGAGAGATAGGGTCCAGGCAAATTTTGGTTTACATGGGGTAAGTTATGTCTTATATACAATTCTTCTCTTTGCATGAGTTCATGTCTTAAGTAACCATGTTTTTTATTACTTGAATGCAGTTACTTGTACAAGTACTTGAAGGAAACAAACAGGGCTGAGTATGTGTCGTTTGTGGATCCCAACAAAATACCAGCCGCTCAAGATGGCAGTACCTCTTCACAACACATTGCTAATCAGTTGAAAGCATCAAACGGAGACAGCATATGCCTTATCCCATACAACACTGGGTATATTTTTAATCCCTGCTCAATTCCTAATACATAGTAGCTTAGCTATATATTGACAATCATGCAGGAACCACTGGATCTTCACCGTTATAAACGAGGACAAAGATACAATTTATTTGTTGGACTCAATGGGTAATAGGAACCGAGATAACGCTTGGAAAACTACAGTGTGTAAGTATGTTTTAGATTATGTAGATTATGAATAGATTGATTAGCAAATATGAAATGAAATAAGTTCTATTTTTACAATGTAGTGGAGTGAGGACGTACCTTTGTATGAGGGGTAATCCAAAACGACCAACTTTCAAACAGTTGACGGTATGTCTTATTGAAAACATGCATTCCTGGTTCTTATATATTTGGTTTTTCACTTTGCATTAACTTTGATTCATTAGGGTAATCTCAAACAACAAGGTTGTGTTGAATGTGGATATTGTGTCATGCGGTACATGAAGGAGATTGTTGAATGTGAGGATCTACAGTTGGAGAGGAAGGTGTGTGAATTTCTTCCATTTTGAACAGGAATGCACATACTAAATCAAATCGTTCACGCCCTGCTACTGCTTTCTTCTCATGCTTTGATATGGCTTCTTTCCATCTTTTTTTTCCTCGCCCTTAGATGACACCCTGTTTATGGTTTTATACAAAACTGTGTTATGCATAGTTCTATTAGTAGCTGGGGGAAATTAGTAACTGATTTGGGCATGGTTACCTTATAGACCTAATAAACTATTAAATTTCTTCTTGCCGATGATTGAGAATATAGAAGGCTGTCAAAGAACAACTATAATAGTCTTGCTATTAGCACTAATGTTATAAAATACTTTTAATTAATACTAGTCATTTGCTAATAACAATGACAAAACCTTTCTAGACACGTGCTTAGTTTAAATCAAATCCAATAGAACCTTAGGCATCAAAATATAAACTGTATTATGAGTTGAAATTTAGATGTTTTAAGATGAGAGACAAGGGATCATAAGTCATACCTCGATATTGAACATTATTTATGACCAAGGTGGGTAGAATACTGACATCTCCACGAGAACCATGCCCAAGCTACCATAAGAAAATGTTCAGCATATCAGCTAGGCTACTTGAAAGATCCAGTTATCTGTCCACACCGCTAATTCAGTACTTTCGTGTTGTGTGATTATTGAGCAAGTCTCATTGTACAATTTTTTGCTTTTTTGTCATAGTGCATGTGAAATTGAGAATGCAATACATTAATTTAACTGAGCATCTAATCACCATGCGATTGGAACTACTAAAACTTAAGGTTCAAAAAACTGTTGGATCATTTTTATTGCACATTTGATGAAATGTTATTATTACTATAAGAGTGCATATAACAATACATATTTATTTGTCTTATCATGCTTTTGTTAATTTAATTCATGATTTTTTTGTCAACTTACTGTGTTTTGATTTAGTGTTTTCAGTTACAAAACATAACATGATGGTTCTTTCTAAATTGCAGTTTGCAGGTTGTGTGAAGAACCAGTACTATACGCAGACACAATATGATGAAGTGAGAATTGAATGAAGTGAATTTGTGTACTCGTATTTGAAGTGAATTGCAAGTTGTGTGAATGAACCAGTACATGTTTTTGGTTTTTTATAGATTATTTTGATCATATTTAGGGAGATTTGTTTTGTATAAACATATGCTGAAATCATGGCTTATTTTGATCAAGGCTTATGAAGTTACCTTTTGTGATGCTCAAAATTACTGAAGTCTAAAAATAATGAAGTAAAAAGAGAAAAAATACTTCACTTTATTCATAAAATCCGAAGTAAAATCTACTTATAACTTTGAAGCAATATAATTTGTTGCTGTAAAATAGTATCAACTACTTCGGTTATTACCAAAAATTTCGAAGTAGTATCTATCTATTACTTCGATCCAGAACGAAGCTAAATGTAATTTAATCGATAATTACTTCAGGAATTAACGATATATGACGAAGTAAAAGTAATCCATTTACTTCATTTTTAACCGAAGTTAAAGTAGGTATATTACTTCACAACAAATACTAAACGATGAAGTCGAAAAGGATTAATTACTTCGGTGTTTTTAAAAACCGACGAAGTTATATGCACTTTTTACTTTGTAATATGTCCGAACCCGACACCCAATACGACTTTATTTTTTCTGGGCCTACGACTTCAGAGTTTATCCGAAGTAAAATGAATCTTTTTACTACACGCGTGTCTACTTCGGTAAAAACAGGTCTTTTACTTCAGGTAATCAACGAAGTAAAAAGTCGTTTTTCACATAGTGTGTAACAGTGTTTTCCCTTTCATGTAGTCGTGGAGTTTCCTGGAACCCTGCAATGAATTGTAGACATGATCAGTGGCTCTTCGTATCTACACACCAGGTACTGGTAGATAACACCACTAAACATGTTTCAACAACTAATGAATAAAATACACCTATATTGTTCTCAGTTCTAAGAGGACAGTCCATCTTAATGTCCAAGTCTTATTTCCAATCATTATAATTGGGACAACTAAGTCTATTCTATAGTATAACAGCTAGGGGATTGACAAACATTTGAAATCCTAAGAATCACAAAAATATTTGGTCAATACCAACACCTTAAAGTCCTTGTGATTTATCCATTAATTTTATTATCTTGTCAACCTAACTTTATGACAAATAAAATTAATAGTTGGTCTGTCTTTGATCAAATATTTTGTCAAAACTTTGAATTTAAAATAATATTGATTCCTCAAAATAATATCATTTAAATTCACCAACACCTTTAACATCATGAATTTTGTATGCCACGTTAGTGTGGACGTATACAAAATCAAACATTTGTAAAAGGAGAGTCTTACCCATTAATTATCTTGTCAACCACAAACACCATAAATTTTGTATGCCACGTTAGTGTGGACGTATACAAATTCAATTGTTTGTAGGAGGAGGTTTTACCCATTTTATTTTGTCAACCTAACTTTATGACAAATAAAATTAACTCAAATATCATTAATTTTGTATGCCACGTTAGTGTGGACGTATACAAATTCAGACATTTGTAAGAGGGAGTTTTACCTAGCTTTATGACAAATTAATAGTTGGTATTCCTTTGGTCCCGCAAAACAATGGCAGTGACTCCGTTGGGGAGGATACTATTGAATGCGTCTAAGTGTATACCATTACTTGATATTTAGTCCATTAAATAGGATTATGCCCCTTCAGTTGGAGAAGATCACACGCTCCTAAATAATTTCCTATAACCATCCATAAAGGAAGTTTGATCTAGTGATCCGCAACAAACTCATCCGTTGTGGAGGGAGGCACTCAGAGCTAACACGCAAGCTTGTTGCATCACTTACAAACCAGTAATGGAGACTGTAGAATTTATTTAAAAATCCCTCTCCCACTTAGTTATTTAAGGTGAGGAATTTTAACTATGCAAACACACATCATATGCACACACACACATCACAGTAAATAAAAGCAATAAATATGGAAATTAATTTTCCAACTATTATGGCCTTTTCCATCACTGTCCTTCGCGTGCTGCTAGCCCTAGGGTTCATGCCATCATATCCATCGAGCTTCCTTTTCCGCTGCGCCTCTAGTCCTTCAATAGCACAACGCCTCGCAAGGATACGATCCGCGACAGAAAACATAAAATTTTACATACATCGATCCTATATTCCACAAGAGAATGTACATCAAGTCTAGATCGAACATAAATGTAAAATCCTAGGGTCAATACATCTCATGTTGTATTAGTTAAATACAATCATGCACACACAATAAAATACCCTTGACATGTCCAAGGGTCCAATCACACACAACATCTAAAAGTCATAATAGTTGGAGCCTACAACCACAGAGTTAACACATCCTACTATTATCCTGCCTAAATTATGTATGACATGTGCATAATTAAACTAAAAACCAAACACACAGAGGCAAACCCTAGCTTTCATACCAATTGTTGGTTGGTCCTAGGAAGATCGTACCGGAACCACTGTACAAAAATTTTGTACAAGTGTCGAACTTTTCCTAAACAACCTATTGTGTTCTTTAGAAATTAAATTAGGAATCGCAAACGGAACTTAACATTATTGATTCCAAATTTAACTTATCTGTTCTTAATGGTTTAGATTTGGATCGCAAGCAGAACTTAACACTATTGATCCAAATCCACCTATGTTATAAAGTTGATTAAATATTTATTTCTAAAATCGGCTTCCAGGTCAAACATGGCGAGGCACTAGGCCTTCTTGGGTATGGGATCATCCACCACTGCCTCGACAAAGCCTTTAATAGAAATTCAATATTTAATTTCCTAAAATAACATAAGGTTTAACCGAAAAGAACAATCGAATCACAAATCTAAAAAATAAAACAAAAGAAACACAACTTCGAAACAAATCCGAAACTCTAGAATCATATGCCTCTTGTGTTTGAAATTCATACAAAGAAGAATTTCCATAATGCGGAAAATAATTAATAATTATACCTTTCTTTGTATACAGCGACCTCTTGATCTTATACCGTATTCCTCTTCTTATCTCGGACATTGTGTGAACAACGATCTACTGAGATGAGAACCACCCAAGCTCCTTCTTCTCTAAGCTAGTTTCGGCCACCACAAAAAACTCCAAGAGATGTGAGGTTCGACCATCACCACCAAGCTCCAAGGGATGCTAGAAACAAAGCCTCCTTTCTCTCCTTCTTCTCAAAGCAATATCCGGCCACCTTCCAAGCTCCAAAGGATGAAGAGTTTCGGCTAAGGAGAAGAAAGAAAAAGGAGAAGGGAAAACATAGAAGGGCTGGCCACACCACCAAGGAAGAGAGAGGAAAAATAGAATAGAGTTATTAGCCATGAAGGCACCCCTACCCTCTCTTTTATAATCCTTGGTCTTGGCAAATTAGGAAAATTTAAATAAAACCTTCCTTAATTTCTTTGCCATGAAAAGAAAATTTTAATTAATTAAAATCAAATTCCTTTTCTTAAATCATATGGTCAGCCACCTCACAATCCCAATCAAGGAAAGTTTTAACAAGAATTAAAGCTTCCTAATTTATTTCCGGAAATTTTAAAATAAAAATTTATCTAATATTTATCCCTTTATGGTTGGTTATAAAAGGAAATATATAAATTAAAATTTCTCTATTAAAACATGAGGATGATTTCCAAAAAGGAAAGTTATCTTTAAAATTAAAATCTCCTTACAATCTACAAATAAGGAAAGATATCAAATCTTTTCTTAATTTTTTGTAGAAACTTATAAAAGTAAATATTTAATTTTAAACTCTCTTTTTAAATCATGAACATGGTTACAAAAAAGGAAAGTTTTATCAAAATTAAAATCTCCCTTTCAATCTACAAATAAGGAAAGATATCAAATCTTTTCTTAATCTTTTGTAGAAAGCTATAAAAGGAAAGATTTAAATTTTAAACTCTATTTTAAAACCATGTAATCCACATAAGAAAATTTTTTTAAAAAATAAAATCCTATTAATGTTATTGTGGCCGGCCACCTAAGCTTGGACTCAAGCTAGGGCCGGCCACCACTTGGTTCATCTAAGGATTAACTTGGTCGACCCCTTGCTTGGGCTCCAAGCAAGGATTGGTTGACCACCTTAGGATGGGTGTAAAGGTGGGTATAGGTGGGTATAATATTTTATAAATAAGAGGCTACGATAGGGACCGAGAGGAGGAATTGATTTTGGTCTTCCGATGAAATTAAGCTTCCCGTGTTCGCCCCGAACACCCAACTTAATTTCATCAATAATAATTCATTCCACTAAAGAATTATTACTGAACTACCGCACCAATCCCAAATTATATTTTGGGCTCCTTCTTATTATGAGTGTGTTAGTCTCCCTGGGTTTTAAGATGTCAGATGCCCACTAATTAATTGAGTTACTGACAACTCATTTTAATTAATGTCTTAGTCCAAGAGTAGTACCACTCAACCTTATCGTCATGTCGGACTAAGTCCACCTGCAGGGTTTAACATGCAATCCTTATGAGCTCCTCTTGGGGACATTATCAACCTAGATTACTAGGACACAATTCCTTCTATAATCAACAACACACACTATAAGTAATATCATTTCCCAACTTATCGGGCCTTTTGATTTATCGAGCTAAATCTCACCCTTTGATAAGTCAAAGAAATAAAAAGTAAATATATGTGCTTGTTATTATATTAGGATTAAGAGCACACACTTCCATAATAACTAAGGTCTTGTTCTTTTATTAAGTCAGTATACAAAGAACTTACCTTAGTGGTCCTACTCAATACACTTAGAGTGTACTAGTGTAATTTATTAGTCAAGATAAACTAATACCTAATTACACTATAACTATTCCAATGGTTTATTCCTTTCCATCTTGTCGTGAGCAACTGTTTATAATTTATAAAGAACTGATAACATGATTTTTGTGTGTGACACCACACATCATATTATCTACAATATAAATTAATGGAACAACTACACTAATCATGTAGACATTTGACCAATGTGATTGTAACGACCCGCCTTCTACCACTAGGCTGTAAGGCTGATCGTCACATTATGCTGTGCTAAACTATTCCCTGACCATTTAGTAAGTCTAGATGCGGAAGCTGTACTAATTAAAATTTTACTAAAACACTGACATTTCTTGGTTCTATACATGCTAAGGAAGGTAACTAACTACTCATAACATGTCTTACCTTCCCCATGGCCAAGGGACTGGACTTAGACACTTCCATGCTGATACCAGACCTCCCAATCGATCCACGGATCGATTGGAATAGTCGGATCGATCCAGTGATCGATCCAGCCGGCAACTGTATGCGGGACATAAGTTGGATCGATCCAGTGATCGATCCAGCATGCTACTGTGGCCGGGACGATAATTTGGATCGATCGGCTGATCGATCCAGGTTGATCAATCGATCCAGTGATCGATCCCAGGGCTCTCTGTTCGCGACTGAAATGGCTGGATCGATCGGCTGATCGATCCAAAGGCCTACTGTTCGCGGAGCAGATTGCCCAATCGATCAGCTGATCGATTGGAAACCCTCGAATCGATCAGCTGATCGATTCGAGTTACTGATTTCATGCCAAATGTCTGATTTCAGCACTGTTTCGTGCCTCAACCACATTACAAGTACTAAAATGACTAAGAAACACTCTAATGACAACAACTAACATTCTAACAACATAAAAGAGGTGTTCTAAGCATAATAAAGTGCATGGTTAACTAATTCGTAATGAATAACATACTAAAGTGCAAGATGATAAAAAGAAACATTGAAAAGTTCTAATGTTTGAAATAAAGCTTGCTAAGGTTCCCTAAGATCTTCTTCCAGGTTCCATCCACACACATCCTTATCAATGCATTGACCTCCAGCCTCCGCTAGTCCATCTTTCCTTTACCTTTATCTGCAGTATAAGGAAAAATAGAATCTGTAAGCTTAAAGCTTAGTAAGAAACCATCTACCTCACAAAATCATGCATTCGATGCAGTATGCTTTTAAATCATGCTATTTGAAAATATGCACTGAACTTACTAAGACATGGTATACTGAAATCATAAGGCATAACATATAAGCATGGCATAAGCACTGAATCATGGCAAAGCAACCAAAAGAACACTGAACTGAATATAGGCTAAACTAACTGAAACTGAATCTGTAACTGGAAACAAACTCAGCTAGCATAACTGATTTTGAGTTTTGAAATTTAATACGTAATAAGTAAAAATACTAAACATGCTGTTGGGCCCGGCAACTGTACTTGCTGTGCGCGCATCCCTACTAGACCCGGGGTTGCAAGTCCCGAATTTAGCAGGGTTGTCTAGGCTACACGAACCTAGGGACGTGGGAGTCAACCCAATGGATATCTAATCCAGTACAGTGCCACTGAAAATAAAATACTGATATCCATAGCTAACTGATATAACATGCTGTTTCTAGGTTATCTGAACCTAGAGCTAGGTTATCTGAACCTAGAGGCGACTGTGGGAGCCCACCCATTGGACCGTAGTCCCATAAAACTGAACTAAACTAATGTGCTGGTTTAAATGCCTCTAATGCATTTAATTGAGCTATTAAACATAACTGAGGTGGTATTTAGCTACACTAACATTTTACCGAACACTTGGTGTGCTTCAACTCTCTCCTCTAATAGGGAGATCACCTCTAGGCACCCGACAACGTCTAGAATCTCCAACTAAAGGAGAACAACGTGTCCGGCCCGTCCAGAGGTGTTCAACTAGATCCCTAAATCCTCGAGGAGGGTTTAACATACCCTATGTGCCGGAAAAACCTGCATATAGCTAAAACTAATGCATAGGAAACCAACCGGAGCTATTATACTGCAGGTGAGGGGTTTCTTACCTCGTACGCTAATTTTCTTACAATTCCTTTCGCTAGAATTCCGGTGGAGATGACCTCCTCGACGATCCGATCACGTCTTCGCGTTCCTCTCGCGGAGAAGAACCTCTTTCGTGTTGGAGTCGTCGCCGGAAGATGACCCGATGGTCCTTGGGCTTGGGCGCCGAGAGAGGAGGAAGAGGAGGTGTGGGCGGCGGTGAAGTTTTGGAAGAGGAATAGGTCACGGTGAAAATAAAACCAAATAACTCTTCACCCTATTAATCTTCCTATTTAAATCAAGTGATTAATTCGGCCAACCCAACTATAAATGTACCTGATTCCCTTTCCTTTCAGCACGGCCCTGCTGGGTTCAACCGGTTACTGACATTATCCCGAAACCATAGGTCTCGGGTTCGATTCCCGCCTAAGCTATTTTGCGGTTCTAATTATTTTTGTTACTTCCGCTACTCGGAAAATTCCGGAAAAATATCTAAAAATTCCAGAAAAATCATACTATATTTCTAAAACAGTTTTGAGAATTTTCGGGCTTTACAATCCCCCATACCTTATAAAAAGTTCATCCCCGAACTTAAAACAATTCTGGGTACTTCTGTCTCATGCTGGCCTCTGTCTCCCAAGTCGCCTCTGCTGTTGTGTGATTTTGCCAGCTGACTTTGACTAATGGTACTTCCTTGTTCCGTAATTTCTTTACTGCTCGGTCTATTATCTGAATAGGCCGACTGTCATAGCTGAGATCATCACGGACCTGTACCAACTGGGGCTCAATCACCTGGGTGGCGTCTGGAATATGCTTCTTCAGCATGGAGACATGAAATACGTTGTGGACAGCTGACATCTCCTGAGGTAGCTCTAGCTCATATGCTACCTTGCCCACTCTCTTCGTGATAGGGTATGGTCCCACATATCCGGGAGCTAGCTTGCCCTTCTTCCCAAAACACATGACTCCCCGTGGGAGCTACTCGAGGCTGTATTCCCCAACTGAAAACTCTAGGGGTCGTGGTGTATCAAGATAGCTTTTACGGCTCATGTCTGTCTCTATCCTCTGGCGAATCTGTATGGGCTGTGGTATCGCCACTAGATCTGTCTCAAGCTCTAGCTCATTCATTCACCACTCTCATACCACAGTTGGTGATCGCACCTCCGCCCATAGAGTGCCTCATAAGGTGCCATCTTGATAGTGCATGAAAGCTGTTGTTGTATGCAAATTACGCTAGCTGAGATATTTGCACCAACTTCCTTGAAGTCTAGGGCGCTAGGAGCATATCTTGAGTGCACATTTACTCGCTCCGTCGACCATCATGCGAGGATGGAAGGCATCTTTGAATTTCAATTTGGTGCCCAATGCTAACTGTACACTCCCGAAGTATGATGTGAATCTGCTGTCTCTATCCGAAATGATGGTTCGTGGGACTCCATGTAGTCCGCGATCTCCAAGATACAACCGAGCTAGCTTCTCCATGGAGTAGGATATCTTGATAGCTAAAAGTGGGCTGATTTAGTCAACCTGTCGACTATTACCCGGATGGCATCAAAACCATTTGTGGTTCTGGGTAGCCCCACTATGAAGTCCATCGAGATATCCTCCCACTTCCATTCTGGGAACCTGTATAGGCCGCAGAACTCCTCCTGGTCGCTGATGTTCTGCCTTGACCCTCTGGTGAGGCAGATGCTAACATATCTGGCGATGTCTCGCTCATCCCGGGCCACCAAAAGCGTTTCTTGGTCTTGATACATTTTAGTGGAGCCTGGATGCATCGCATAGGAGTTCTGTGAGCCTCATCTAAAATCTATCTCCGTAGCTCCTCCCGATCGGGACACGAGTCTATCACCAAAATACAACACCCCGCTATCGGACACTCAATTCTCTACTTTCGATTCATTGGCCTTGCTTTTTTCCAAGGTTCTGAGCTGACTGAATATCACCAAGCAAGGTAGACTCTAAGGTCATAGTAGAGAGCTGTCCGACGATGAGTTCGAGACCAAAATCCGCGATCTCCTTCTGTAGGGGTGGTGACATGGCTGCTAGAGATAATAAGGTAGCGCTGGATTTTCTGCTAAGTGCATCTGCTACCCTATTGGCCTTTCCTGGGTGGTAGAGGATGTCTATGTCATAATCTTTGACTAGCTCTAGCCACCTGCGCTGTCGCATATTCAGATCCTTCTGAGTGAAGAAGTACTTCAGACTCTGATGATCTGTATACACTCTGCACTGAGCTCCATACAAATAATGTCTCCAAATTTTGAGAGCGAACACTACTGCTGCAAGCTCAAGATCATGAGTAGGGTAGTTCTTCTCATAATCCTTGAGTTGTCTGGAGGCATAGGCGATTACCTTGCCATCTTGCATCAGCACTGCTCCTAATCCCAATTTAGAGGCGTCACTATATATATCGAAGCTGTCTGTATTTTCTGGCAGTGTCAGAATAGGTGCACTAGTCAATCTCCTCTTGAGTTCGCTGAAGCTGTTCTCGCAGTCCTCTGTCCACTGAAATTTTCTTTCTGGTGAGAGCTGTCAGTGGGGAGGCTATCCTGGAGAAGTCCTCTACAAACTTTCTGTAATATCCTGCTAATCCCAGAAAGCTCCTGATCTCGCTGGCGTTCCTAGGTCTCCTCCAGTTACTTACTGCTTCTATCTTGCTGGGATCTACCATAATACCATCCTTTGAGATTACGTGACCCAGGAAGGACACCTGATTTAGCCAAAACTCACATTTCGTGAACTTGGCGTATAGCTGGTTCTGCTGAAGGGTCTGCAATACTAGTTTCAGGTGCTCTGAGTGTTCTTCCTGAGTTCCTGAGTAGATAAGAATGTCATCGATAAACACAATAACAAACTTATCTAAATACTCCCTGAATACCCTGTTCATGAGATCCATGAATGTAGCTGGAGCATTTGTCACGCCAAAAGGCATGACTACGAACTCGTAATGTCCGTATCTGGTCCTGAATGCTGTCTTCGATATATCACCCTCCTTGACTCTGACTTGGTGATATCCTGATCTGAGGTCAATCTTAGAGAACACTGCTGCTCCCTTTAACTGGTCGAACAGGTCATCTATTCTGGGAAGAGGATACCTGTTCTTGATCGTGACCTGATTCAGTGCTCTGTAGTCTATACATAGTCGCATGCTTCCATCCTTCTTCTTCACGAATAGCACAGGCGCTCCCCATGGTGAGTGACTAGGGCGTATGAAGCCCTTGTCAAGTAGCTCCTGTAGCTGCTCATGAAGTTCCTTCAGTTCTGCTGGAGCCATGCGGTAGGGCGCTTTGGATATAGGATTGGTGCCGGGAAAGAGCTCTATCTCAAATTCAATCTCCCTGACTGGTGCTAGGCCTGGTAACTCTTCAGGGAAGACTGCTGGGTAGTCACATACAACTCGGACCTCTGCTAGCTGTTGGTCCTCGTCATGGCTGGTATTGACTACATGTGCTAGGTACCCCGCACATCCCGAATCCATCAACCTCTGTGAGAGAAATTTTCTGGCTTTTCTCTTTGGTTCTCCGATGTACTCGAACTGTGCTTCTGCTTCGGGTTGGAATACGACTTTCTGTTTACGGCACTCTATGGAAGCACCGTATTTGATCAGAAAGTCCATCCCAAGGATGACGTCGTAGTCAGTCATTTCGAGCAGGATCAGATCACAAAAGAGTTCCCTGTCTGCTATAATGACTGGCACTGCTCTGAGCCAGTGCGTGGATGCCATGACCTCTCCTGAAGGTAGTGCCGTCAGAAACTGACCACTGAGTACCTCTGGGGGTATTTCTAATTTCTCGGAGAACACCCTGGCTATATATGAATGGGTTGCCCCAGTATCAAATAGAACAGTAGCACTATGCTGAAAAATGCTAATCTGACCTGTGACGACTGTCGTCCTCTCTGGTGAGTGAGTAGATCCTCGCGTTCGCCATAGCTGGAGGGGCTTCTAATCGGCCCTGGCTGATAAGTGGACCTTCTAGAGCGGCCTGCATCTGATGTAACTGAGCTGACTGGCCTGCATACTGGATCTGCTGTGGCTGAGGAAGACCGGTCTTGTTCGGGCACTGCTTGGCCATGTGCCCTTCTTGTCCACATTCAAAGCATCCTCGTGTGCCCTTGCGACAAACCCCTGGGTGGAATTTCCCACAAGTGGCACACTTTGGATAACTGGGACGCTTGCTAGATGGTCCTCCTTTTGAGTCACTCCCTGATTTACGCTTGCTGTTGGAGTTCCCTTTCCAGTTAGAGCTGTGGCCTTGCTGTTTTTGAGTGTGAGAGTTCCCTTGGCCCTTGGACTCTGAGGAGGCTTGCTTCTGCTGCTTCATGCTGTTCTGGTAATGCTCTGTGGTCAAGGCACTGCTCACTAACTCCTCTGTGGTTTGTGGCCTATGTATGCCACCAGCCACGTTCACTGCTATCTCTGGCCTCAGCATCTTGAGCATCAACCTGATCCGTTCCTTTTCTGTGCTGACTAGCTCTGGGCACAGACGAGCCAACCTGTTGAATTTCTTCACGGCTTCCTCAACTGATAGGTTGCCCTGACGAAACTCAGTGAACTCGTCATAGTGGCGGTTTGTAACCCGCATATGAAAGAATTCCTCGAAGAACTCCTTCTCGAAGTCAGCCCATGTCATCTGGTTCACTGGGCGCTTCGTTCTGATTCTTTCCCACCACATGCGTGCGTCTCCTGTCAGGCAGAAGGAGGCACACTTCACCTTCTCGTGTTCTGGCCAGTCCAGAAGCTCCATCGTGCTCTCCAGTGTTTTGAACCAGGCTTGTGCATCCCATGGTTCACTAGCGCCTGAGAAGTTCTCTGGCTTGACTCGCTGCCACTGGATCAGATAGGCTTCCTTTCTTGGCTCAGCTGCTGGGGCTACTGGTGCTGGTGCTGGTGTTGGCGCTGTAGGCTGAGCTGGTGGAACCTCTAAGACTTCTGGAGTCGTCAGGTTCGGTTCCGGGGTGACTGTGGGGGTACTCTGCTGATTAGCCTTTAAGGTGGCTAGCCACCAGTGCTGTAAGGTCTGGAGGAGGCACTGAACTGCCTGCCTCTTGCTGGGGCTCAGTAGCTAGTGCCCTTCTAGCTGGGCGTCCTCGTGCCATTTCTAAAGACATAGAGAACATAGGTATAACTAACACTATCACGGTTATCTAACTACTGATATCATGTTTAAACTATCACATGCTAACAAGCAGTAGGTATATAAACATGAGCTGTAATAATAAACAAGAAGCATAAATAAAGTAGAGGTGTTCTTACTTGGAAGCTGCAGGTACAATGCTGATGTGTGTGTATGGAAGTATGGAACACTGCTCTGATACCACTCTGTAATGACCCGCCTTCTACCACTAGGCTGTAAGGCTGATCGTCACATTATGCTGTGCTAAACTATTCCCTAACCATTTAGTAAGTCTAGATGCGGAAGCTGTACTAATTAAAATTTTACTAAAACACTGACATTTCTTGGTTCTATACATGCTAAGGAAGGTAACTAACTACTCATAACATGTCTTACCTTCCCCATGGCCAAGGGACTGGACTTAGACACTTCCATGCTGTTACCAGACCTCCCAATCGATCCACGGATCGATTGGAATAGTCGGATCGATCCAGTGATCGATCCAGCCGGCAACTGTATGCGGGACATAAGTTGGATCGATCCAGTGATCGATCCAGCATGCTACTGTGGCCGGGACGATAATTTGGATCGATCGGCTGATCGATCCAGGTTGATCAATCGATCCAGTGATCAATCCCAGGGCTCTCTGTTCGCGACTGAAATGGCTGGATCGATCGGCTGATCGATCCAAAGGTCTACTGTTCGCGGAGCAGATTGCCCAATCGATCAGCTGATCGATTGGAAACCCTCGAATCGATCAGCTGATCGATTCGAGTTACTAATTTCGTGCCAAATGTCTGATTTCAGCACTGTTTCGTGCCTCAACCACATTACAAGTACTAAAATGACTAAGAAACACTCTAATGACAACAACTAACATTCTAACAACATAAAAGAGGTGTTCTAAGCATAATAAAGTGCATGGTTAACTAATTCGTAATGAATAACATACTAAAGTGCAAGATGATAAAAAGAAACACTGAAAAGTTCTAATGTTTGAAATAAAGCTTGCTAAGGTTCCCTAAGATCTTCTTCCAGGTTCCATCCACACACATCCTTATCAATGCATTGACCTCCAGCCTCCGCTAGTCCATCTTTCCTTTACCTTTATCTGCAGTATAAGGAAAAATAGAATCTGTAAGCTTAAAGCTTAGTAAGAAACCATCTACCTCACAAAATCATGCATTCGATGCAGTATGCTTTTAAATCATGCTATTTGAAAATATGCACTGAACTTACTAAGACATGGTATACTGAAATCATAAGGCATAACATATAAGCATGGCATAAGCACTGAATCATGGCAAAGCAACCAAAAGAACACTGAACTGAATATAGGCTAAACTAACTGAACTGAATCTGTAACTGGAAACAAACTCAACTAGCATAACTGATTTTGAGTTTTGAAATTTAATACGTAATAAGTGAAAATACTAAACATGCTGTTGGGCCCGGCAACTGTACTTACTGTGCTATCCGAACTTAGCAGGGTTGTCTAGGCTATCTCGAACCTAGAGACGACTATGGGAGTCCAACCCAATGGATATCTAATCCAGTACAGTGCCACTGAAAATAAAATACCGATATCTTAAGCTAATATATTATGTCTTTTTTAGGTTATCCGAACCTAGAGCTAGGTTATCTGAACCTAGAGGCGACTGTGGGAGCCCACCCATTGGACCGTAGTCCCATAAAACTGAACTAAACTAATGTGCTGGTTTAAATGCCTCTAATGCATTTAATTGAGCTATTAAACATAACTGAGGTGGTATTTAACTACACTAACATTTTACCGAACACTTGGTGTGCTTCAACTCTCTCCTCTAATAGGGAGATCACCTCTAGGAACCCGACAACGTCTAGAATCTCCAACTAAAGGAGAACAACGTGTCCGGCCCGTCCAGAGGTGTTCAACTAGATCCCTAAATCCTCGAGGAGGGTTTAACATACCCTATGTGTCGGAAAAACCTGCATATAGCTAAAACTAATACATAGGAAACCAACCGGAGCTATTATACTGCAGGTGAGGGGTTTCTTACCTCGTACGCTAATTTTCTTACAATTCCTTTCGCTAGAATTCCGATGGAGATGACCTCCTCGACGATCCGATCACGTCTTCGCGTTCCTCTCGTGGAGAAGAACCTCTTTCATGTTGGAGTCGTCGCCGGAAGATGACCCGATGGTCCTTGGGCTTGGGCGCCGAGAGAGGAGGAAGAGGAGGTGTGGGCGGCGGTGAAGTTTTGGAAGAGGAATAGGTCACGGTGAAAATAAAACCAAATAACTCTTCACCCTATTAATCTTCCTATTTAAATCAAGTGATTAATTCGGCCAACCCAACTATAAATGTACCTGATTCCCTTTCCTTTCAGCACGGCCCTGCTGGGTTCAACCGGTTACTGACATTATCCCGAAACCATAGGTCTCGGGTTCGATTCCCGCCTAAGCTATTTTGCGGTTCTAATTATTTTTGTTACTTCCGCTACTCGGAAAATTCCGGAAAAATATCTAAAAATTCCAGAAAAATCATACTATATTTCTAAAATAGTTTTGAGAATTTTCGGGCTTTACAGTGATTCTTATTTCTAAGTAAATGTTTACAAAAAAACTAGACTTTTAGTATACATTCCAACATCCAGAGCATATTCCCAAAATGAATTTGGTAATTCTGAATAACTCATCATCGATCTAGCCATTTCCATAAGAGTCCTATTTCTTCATTCTGCCACACCATTCTGTTGGGGTGTACCAGGTGCAGACAATTGGGATTTAATGACAACCTCTGATAAGTAATTCCTAAACTCTCTAAAGAGGTATTCGCCACCACGATCAAACCGTAGTGTCTTGATATTTTTACCATAATGTTTCTCCACATCAGCCTTGTACTCTTTGAACTTATCAAAGCATTCAGATTTGAGGCGCATTAAGTAAATGTACCCATATTTCGAATAGTCATCTATAAAAGATACAAAATATTTGAAACCACCT
Source organism: Zingiber officinale (assembly GCF_018446385.1). Taxonomy (NCBI): domain Eukaryota; kingdom Viridiplantae; phylum Streptophyta; class Magnoliopsida; order Zingiberales; family Zingiberaceae; genus Zingiber; species Zingiber officinale. The sequence continues at coordinate 72,407,330 of NC_055998.1, forward strand.
CTTGCCTGGATAGACATAGGACCACACAAATCAAAATGAACCAGTTCTAACACATCTTTGGCTCTATACTCCTTGGCCTTAAAAGGTCTCTTGGTCATTTTACCTTCCAAGCAAGATTCACAAGTTGGAAAGTTTTCCAACACTAATGAACCCAAGAGTCCATCGGCTATAAGCCTTTGAATCCTACTCAAGTTAATATGACCAAGCCTTATATGCCAAAGATATGTTTGGTTCATTTCCGAAGGTTCCTTTCTCTTATTAGAATTAGAAGATGTGTTATTAATTTCCATTTATTGCTTTGTGGGAGAAATTGGATTTAAAGTATACAAATTGCCTACTAATGTACTAGAACAGATAATAACCCTATTCTTCTTGATTACTACTTTGTCATAAAAAAACAGAATATCTATCCACAAATAATTTATAAACTGAAATTAAATTCTTTCTAAAAGTTAGTACATAAAGATAATTTTTCAAAACCAAACTTCTATTCCTATCGAATGATAAGTGGACGTCTCCCACTACAACAGCTGCCACTTTCGTAGCATTGCCCTTGTAGACCATTATCTCTCCCTCATATAGTCGTCGGGTTTCCTAGAACCCTTGCAATGTATTGCAGACATGATCAGTGGCTCCTATATCTATACACCAGGTACTGGTAGATAACACCGCTAAACATGTTTCAACTGTTAGAGTGTATACTAAAAGCCTAGCTTTTGTAAACATTTATTTTAGAAATAAAAGAATCACATTGGTCAAATATCTACATTTTATTTGTTAAGTGTAGTTGTTCCATTAATTAATATTGTAGATAACATGGTGTGTGGTGTCACACACAGAAGATCATGTTATCAGTTCTTTATAAATTATAAATAGTTGCTCACGACTAAAATGAAAAGGAACAAACCATTGGAATAGTCGTAGTGTAATTAGGTATTAGTTTATCTTAACTAATAAATTACACTAGTACACTCCAAGTGTATTGATTAGGACCATTTTAGGTAAGTTCTTTTTATACTGACTTAATAAAAGAACTAGACCTTAGTTATTATAGAAGTGTGTGCTCTTAATCCTAATATAATAACAAGAACATATATTTAGTATTTATTTCTTTAAGTTATCAAAGGATGAGATTTAGCTCGATAAATCAATAGGCCCGATAAGTTGGGAAATGATATTACTAATAGTATGTGTTGTTGATTATAGAAGGAATCTGTGTCCTAGTTATCTAGGTTGAGAATGCCCCCAAGAGGAGCTCATAAGGATTGTCATGTTAAACCCTACAAGTGGACTTAGTCCGACATGACAATGAAGTTGAGTGGTACTACTCTTGGAGCTAGATATTAATTAAGTGAGTTGTCAGTAACTTACTTAATTAGTGGACATTTGTTATCTTAAAGACAGAGAGACTAACACACTCATGATATGAAGGAGCCGATAATGTAATTTGGGATTGGTGCGGTAGTACAATAATAACTCTCTAGTAGAATGAGTTATTATTGATGAACTTGAGTTGTGTGTTCTGGGTGAAGACGGGATACTCAAGCTCCTCAGAAGGTCAAAACTAATTTCTCCTCTAAGTCCCTGTCGTAGCCTCATTAAAGCCCCAAGTCTACCCATATAAAGCCCTTCTTGGTGTCCAAGAAGAGGTCGGCCCATGGCTTGGTGACCAAGCCAAAGGGGCAGGCCAATCTCCTTCACAAAGGGGTCGGCCCTTTGATTGGTGTCCAAGCAAAGAGGGTTCGGCCATAATATGTCAAATTAGGAGGGTGTTTTGAATTTTTAAAATCTTCTCTTTGTAGAAAACTACAAGCTAAGTTTTAAAAGAGAGATTTTAAATTTAAAATCTTTCCTTATTTGAATTAGGCCACATGGTTTAAAAGAAAGTTTAAAAATTTTAAAACTTTCTTTTTTTAACCATCCACATGGTTTTAAGGAAAAAGGAAGAGAAGTTTTAAATTTGAAAATTTTCTATGTTAAAAAAGGAAATTTTTAGAAGAGAAGTTTTAAATTTTAAAACATGGTTTTAATTTTTAAAACTTTCCTTTTTTAACATTCACTTTAGGAAATTAAAAGAGAGCTTGTAAAATTTTATAAAAGTTTTTTTCTTTGCTTATAAAATTTTTACAAGGATTATTTCTTTCCTTTTAATTATGGTCGGCCACCCTTGCTTGGTGCCCAAGCAAGGGGCCGGCCAATTATCCTTTAAAAGTTTCAATCAATTAAACCAATCAATGATTGGTGATTGAATCAATCAAGAGGAAAGAAAAGGAAAAATAAAAGGGGAAAAGGAAAAACAAAAGGAAGATTTTAATTTTTATAAAAAGTCTTTCCTTATTTGCCTTAGGCAAGTAATATAAAAGAAGGGGAGAGGAGGCCTCATGATTGAACAATTCTTATTCTCAAGTTGGTGCTTCCTCTTGTGGCCGGCCCTCTCCCTCATCTTATCCCCTTGCTCTCTTTTGTTCCCTTGAGGTGGTGGTGGTCGAAACATAGAGAAGGAGAAGAAGACTTTTGGGTGGTGTTCATCTTGGAGGATCGTCGCCCACACGACGTCCAAGGTGAGGCGAGGAATACGACAGAAGATCTCGAGGTCATTAGCATACAAAGAGAAGGTATAACTAGTAATTTTCTTCCGCATCATGCTAGTTATTTTTCTTTGTATGAATTCCAAACACAAGAGGCAATAGATTCTAGTTTTTCGAATTTGTTATTCGAGTTTGTGTTTTTTTTTTTGTTTTTCAAATTTGTGACTCGATTGTTCCTTTTGGTTAAACCTAGAGTTATATAAGGAAATTAAATATTAGCTTTCCTTAAAAGGCTTTGTCTAGGAAGTGGTGGTTGCTCCCATATCCAAGAAGGCCTAGTGCCTCATCATGTTTAACCTGGAAGCCAATTTTGGAAATTAATATTTAATTGAATTTATAACATATGTGGATTTGGATCAATAGTATTAAGTTCCGCTTGCGATCCAAGTCTAAACCATTAAGAACAGATAAGTTAAATTTGGAATCAATAATGTTAAGTTTCGTTTGCGATTCCTAATTTAACTTCTAAAGAACACAATAGGTTATTTAGGAAAGTTTCGACACTTGTACAAAATTTTTGTACAGTGGAACTGGTACGATCTTCCTAGGACTAACCAACAATTGGTATCAGAGCTAGGGTTTGCCTCTGTGTGTTTTGGTTTTCAAATTAATTATGCGCATGTCATACATAATTTAGGCAGGATAATAGTAGGATGTGCTAACTTTGTGGTTGCAGGCTCCAACTATTATGGCATATAGATATTGTGTGTGATTGGACCCTTGAACATGTCAAGGGCATTATTTTGCGTGTTCATGATTGTTTGTATCAAATACAACAGGAGCTGTATTAGTTTTATATTTTTATTTTTTTTGTTCGATCTTGAATATATGTACATTCCTTTATGGAATATAGGATCGATATATGTAAAATTCTATTTTTTATCGCGGATCGTATCCTTGCGAAGCGTGGTGCTTTTGGAGGACCAGAGGCGTAGCAAAAAAGGAAGCTCGATGGACCTGATGACATGGACCCGGTGGCGGTGGCTAAAGATGGTAGCAGCTAGGGTTGGAGCACACGGAGAACAGTGACGGAAAAGGCCATAATAGTTGGAAAATTAATTTCCATATTTATTGATTTTATTTACTTTGATATGTGTGTGTGTATGTATGCTTGCATAGTTAAAATTCCTCACCTTAAATAACTAAGTGGGAGAGGGATTTTTAGATAAATTTCACGGTCTCCATTACTGGTTTGTAAGTGATGCAACAAACTTGTGTGTTGGCTTTGAGTGCCTTCCTCCCCATCGGATGAGTTTGTTTGCGGATCACTAGATCAAACTTCCATTTTGGATGACTATAGGAAATTAATCAAGAGCGTGTTATCTTCCCCATCGGAAGGGGCATAATCTTATTAATGGACTAGGTGTCAAGTAATGGTATACACTTAGGCACGTCTAATAGTATCCTCCGCATCGGAGTCACTGCTATTATTTGTGTGATCGAAGGAAAACCAACTATTAATTTATCATAAAGATAGGTTGACAAGATAATAAAATTATAACCCTCCTCTTATAAATGTTGAGATTTTGCATACGTCCACACTATTGTGGCATACAAAATTCACGGTGTTTGAGGAAATTTTATTTGTTAGGTTGACAAGATGATAAAATTAATGGGTAAAACCCCTCTTACAAATGTTTGGTTTTGTATACGTCCACACTATCGTGGCATACAAAATTCACGGTGTTTGAGGTACTGTATTTGTCATAAAGATTTATTGACAAGATAGTTAATGGGTAAAACCCTTCTCTTACAAATATTCAATTTTGTATACGTCCACACTATCGTGGTATGCAAAATTCATAGTGTTTGAGGTGTTGGTAAATTTAAATGATATTGTTTTGAGAAATCAACATTATTTCAAATTCAAAGTTTTGACCAAATATTTGATCAAAGATAGACCAACTATTAATTTTATTTTTCATAAAATTAGGATGATGAGATAATAAAATTAATGGATGAAATCTCCTCTTTATTTTTGTATACGTCCACACTATCGTGACATACAAAATTCATGGGGATTTTAAGGTGTTAGTCTTGACCAAATATTTTTATGATTCTTAGGATGTTTGTCAATCCCCTAGCTATTATACTATAGAATAGACTTAGTTGTCCCAATTATAATGATTGGAAATAAGACTTGGACATTAAGATGGACTGTCCTCTCAGAACTGAGAACAATATAGGTGTATTTTATTCATTAGTTGTTGAAACATGTTTTAGTGGTGTTATCTACTAGTACCTGGTGTGTAGATACGAGGAGCCACTGATTATGTCTGTAATTCATTGCAGGAGTTCCAAGAAACCTGAAACTATATGAAAGGGAAAATACCGTATACATGGGCACTATTGCAAAAGTAGCAGCTGTTGCAGTGGGAGATGTTTATCTTCTGATAGGAATAAAATATGGATTTTAAGAAATTATCTTTACGTACTAAGTTTAGAAAGAATTTGATTTCGGTTTCTAAACTATTAAAGAATAGATATTCTATCTATTTTGGTAACAAAGTTGTTATCAAGAAAATAGGAAAGTTATCTGTTCTAGTACGTTGGTTGGCAATTTAAAATCCAATAACTCTCATGATGCAACAAATGGAAATTAATAACACATCTTCTAACTCTAATAAGAGAAAGCAACCTTCGGAAATGAACCAATCACATATTTGTCATCTAAGGCTATGTCATATTGACTTGAGTATGATTCAAAGGATAATGAACTTTTGGGTTCATTGATGGTGGGAAAACTTTCCAACCTGCGAGTCTTACTTAAAAGGGAAAATGACCGAGAGGCTTTTTAAGGCCAAGGGGTATAGAGCCAAAGATGTGTTAAAATTGGTTCATTCTGATTTGTGTGGTCCTATGACTATCCAGACAAGAGGTAGTTTCAAATATTTTATCTATTTTATAGACAACTATTCGAGATACAGATACATTTAATTGATGCACTGCAAGTCTAAGTGATTTGATTAGTTCAAAGAGTACAAGGCTGATGTGGAGAAATGTCAAAGTAATAGTGTCAAGACACTACGATGAGATCGTAGTGACGAGCACCTCTTAGGAGAGTTTAGGAGTCGCCTATCAGAAGTCGGGATTCAATCCCAACTGACTGTACCTGGTACACCCCAACAGAATGGTGTAGTAGAACGAAGCAATAGGACTCTTATGAAAATAGTTAGATCAATGATGAGTTATTCAGAATTGTCAAAATTCGTTTTGAGGATATATATTGGAAACGGAAGTGAACATAGTACCTTCTAAGTCAGAACTCTCTACTCCCATAGAATTGCAGAATGGGCGTAAGCCTAGTCTGAAGCATATTCAGATTTGGGGTGGTCTAGCACATGAGAGACACTGATAAGTTGGACAGGAGTTCACTTATTTGTGAGTTATCCCAGAGAAACGAAAGGAAGTTTATAGTCCTTAAAATTATAAGGTCATTGTTAGCACCAATGCCCGATGTTAGAAGAGGACTATGCTATGAACCACAAGCCCATAAGTAAAAAAAATTTGTTCTTAAGGAAAATAAAGGACACGTCTAATCTAGTACCAACTGTACAAGATGAAATATCATAAGAAACTGCAACACGTATCACAAATGATACACAATTACAGAAAGTGTCTCGTCATAGTGGGAGGGTTGTTAGGCAACCTAAAAGATTCATGTTTTGGGAGAGTCTTTGGACTTGATTCCTAGTGGACATGAACCTGATCCCCGAACATATGACGAAGCGCTCCAAGATAAAAATGCAGCGTCTTTGCAAAGAGCAATGAATATAGAATTAGAATATATGTATTCTAATAAAGTCTGGGAGCTTATAAAATCACCAAATGGTGTAAAAGCCATTGGGTAAAAATAAGTCTACAATATGAAAAGAGGGATAGACGGGAAGGTAGAAACTTTCAAAGCAAGGCTTGTTGAAAAAGGAAACTTTTTCCACCGGTAACCATGCTTAAGTCTATCCAGATTCTTTTATCTATTGCTACTCATATGGACTATGAGATTTGGCAAGTGGATGTCAAGACAACTTTCCTTAATGGAAGTCTTGAAGAAAATATCCATATAAAGCAACCAAAGGGGTTCATTGCAAAGGACAAAGAGCATCTAGTATGTAAGCTCATTCAGTCTTCTTACGGACTGAAACAAAGCTTCAAGGTCTTGGACATCTGGTCTAATGAAGTAATCCAGACCTATGGATTTATTCAGTGACCCGATGAGTCTTGTGTATACAAGAAGTGTGATAGAAACGTGGTGGTATTTCTTGTACTATGCGTAGATGACATATTTGGTAGTTGGAAGCAATATCAAAGTGTTGTCGGAAGTAAGGGTATGTTTGTCCAAACAAATCAATATGAAGGACTTGGGAGAATGCATATATTCTTGGGGTCAAAGTAATAAGGGATCGCAAGAAAAGAATATTATGATTATCCCAAGCTTCATATATCAATATGATCCTAGCTCGTTTTAGCATGCAAGACTATAACAAAGGTTTTCTACCTTTTAGATATGGAATAACTTTATCTAAAAGATGTCTCTAAAGACATCAAAGGAGATAGAGGACATGAAGGCAGTTCCTTATGCTTTGATTGTTGGAAGCCTAATATATGCAATGCTGTGTACGAGACCGAATATCTGTTTTGCCCAGGGCATAGTTAGCAGATATCGAAGTAACCCAGGACCGGGATACTAGACTATCGTAAAGTATATATTAAAGTACCTTAGAGGGACTAGAGATTATATGCTAGTTTACTAGGCAGATGATTTGATCCCTATGAGTTACACGGATTTTGACTTTCAATCAGATAAGGACAATAGTAAGTCGACCTCAGGGTTTTGTGTTTATTTTAGGAGGAGAAGCCATATCTATGGAGGAGTGTTAAGCATAGGTTCTTTTCCAAACTCTACCATAGAAGCTGAGTATGTGGCAACCTCTGAGGCAGCCACAGAAGTTATACGGCTCAGAAACTTCATGAAGGACTTAGACATGATTTCTGGTTTGTCCAAAATTATTATAATTTTGTAATAATAGTGGTGCAGTAGCAAACTCGAAGGAACCATAAGTCCATAAGGTAAGTAAATACAATAGAGCGCAAGTACCACCCAATACGAGACATCGTATAACGAGGAGAAGTTGTTGCCACTTAGATTGCATCATATGATAGCCTGAAAGATCCTTTCACTAAGGCCCTTAAGGCAAGAGCATTTGATGGGCATGTTGAAGGTTTGGGAATCAGATGTATGGTAGGATATATGACAACATAGTCTTTTAGTATAAGTGGGAGATTGTTAGAGTGTATACTAAAAGCCTAGCTTTTGTAAACATTTATTTTAGAAATAAAAGAATCACATTGGTCAAATGTCTACATTTTATTTGTTAAGTATAGTTATTCAATTAATTTATATTGTAGATAACATGGTGTGTGGTGTCACACACAGAAGATCATGTTATCAGTTCTTTATAAATTATAAACAGTTGCTCACGACTAAAATGGAAAGGAACAAACCATTGGAATAGTCATAGTGTAATTAGGTATTATTTTATCTTGACTAATAAATTACACTAGTACACTCTAAGTGTATTGAGTAGGACCATTTTAGGTAAGTTCTTTTTATACTGACTTAATAAAAGAACTACCCCTTAGTTATTATGGAAGTATGTGCTCTTAATTCTAATATAATAACAAGCACATATATTTAGTATTTATTTCTTTAAGTTATCAAAGGGTGAGATTTAGCTCGATAAATCAATAGGCCCGATAAGTTAGGAAATGATATTACTTATAGTGTGTGTTATTGATTATAGAAGGAATCTGTATCCTAGTTATCTAGGTTGAGAATGCCCCCAAGAGGAGCTCATAAGGATTGTCATGTTAAACCCTGCAGGTGGACTTAGTCCGATATGACAATGAAGTTGAGTGGTACTACTCTTGGAGCTAGATATTAATTAAGTGAGTTGTCAGTAACTTAATTAGTGGACATTCGTTATCTTAAACACAGGGAGACTAACACACTCATGATATGAAGGAGCCCATAATGTAATTTAGGATTGGTGCGGTAGTGCAATAATAACTCTCTAGTGGAATGGGTTATTATTGATGAACTTGAATTGTGTGTTCAGGGCGAACACGGGATACTCAAGCTCATCGGAAGGCCAAAACCAATTTCTCCTCTAGGTCCCTGTCGAAGCCTCATTAAAGCCTCAAGTCCACCCATATAAAGCCCTTCTTGGTGTCTAAGAAGAAATCGGTCCATGGCTTGGTGACCAAGCCAAAGGGGTCGGCCAATCTCCTTCACAAAGGGGCTGGCCCTTTGCTTGATGTCCAAGTAAAGAGGGGTCGGCCATAATATGTCAAATTGGGAGGGGTGTTTTGAATTTTTAAAATCTTCTCTTTGTAGAAAACTACAAGTTTTAAAAGAGAGATTTTAAATTTAAAAACTTTCCTTATTTGAATTAGGTCACATGGTTTAAAAGAAAGTTTAAAAATTTTAAAACTTTCTTTTTTTAACCATCCTCATGGTTTTAAGGAAAAAGGAATAGAAGTTTTAAATTTGAAAATTTTCTATGTTAAAAAAGGAAATTTTTAGAAGAGAAGTTTTTAATTTTAAAACATGGTTTTAATTTTTAAAACTTTCCTTTTTTAACATTCGCTTTAGGAAATTAAAAGAGAGCTTGTAAAATTTATAAGAGTTTTTTTCTTTGCTTATAAAATTTTTACAAGGATTATTTCTTTCCTTTTAATTGTGGCCGGCCACCCTTGCTTGGTGATTGAATCAATCAAGAGGAAAGAAAAGGAAAAATAAAAGGGGAAAAGGAAAAACAAAAGGAAGATTTTAATTTTTGTAAAAAGTCTTTCCTTATTTGCCTTGGGCAAGTAATATAAAAGAAGGGGAGAGGAGACCTCATGATTGAACAATTCTTATTCTCAAGTTGGTGCTTCCTCTTGTGGCCGACCCTCTCCCTCTTCTTATCCCCTTGCTCTCTTTTATTCCCTTGAGGTGGTGGTGGCCGAAACATAGAGAAGGAGAAGAAGGCTTTTGGGTGGTGTTCATCTTGGAGGATCGTCGCCCACATGACGTCCAAGGCGAGGTGAGGAATACGATAGAAGATCTCGAGGTCATTAGCATACAAAGAGAAGGTATAACTAGTAATTTTCTTCCACATCATGCTAGTTATTTTTCTTTGTATGAATTCCAAACACAAAAGGCAATAGATTCTAGTTTTTCGAATTTGTTATTCGAGTTTGTGTTTTTTTTTTTATTTTTCAAATTTGTGATTCGATTGTTCCTTTTGGTTAAATCTAGAGTTATATAAGGAAATTAAATATTAGCTTTACTTAAAAGGCTTTGTCTAGGAAGTGGTGGTTGCTCCCATATCCAAGAAGGCCTAGTGCCTCGCCATGTTTAACCTGGAAGCCAATTTTGGAAATTAATATTTAATTAAATTTATAACATAGGTGGATTTGGATCAATAGTGTTAAGTTCCGCTTGCGATCCAAGTCTAAACCATTAAGAACAGATAAGTTAAATTTGGAATCAATAATGTTAAGTTTCGTTTGCGATTCCTAATTTAACTTCTAAATAACACAATAGGTTATTTAGGAAATGTTTGACACTTGTACAAAATTTTTGTACAGTGGAACCGATACGATCTTCCTAGGACTAACCAACAATTTCAACTACAAGAGAATAAGACATAGCTCTATTGTTCTGATTTCTACGAGGACAATCCGCCTTCCAATGTCCCGACTGCTTACAGATGAAGCACTTGCCCTTTGGCTTTTTCACTCCAGCTTTAGGTCCAGTACCTAGAGATCTTTTCACCTTCTTTACTGAGTCAGCCTGTTTCTTCTTCTTCTTGCCTTTCAACTTAGAAATAGAAATATTTTCAGCAAAGTGAATCTGAGAACTATGACGAAATATACCCTCTGCTGCCTGAAGTTCTGTCAGAAGTTCCGCCAACGTATAAGCCCTTTTGTTCATGTTAAAGTTCAGGCGGAACTGCTCAAAACTTCTGGGTAGTGTTTGGAGAATAATATTGATCTGGGTTTCCCCATCTATTTTAGCTCCAAGGATCTGTATTTCGTTCAAATAAGTCATCATCTTTAGGATATGATCCCTTATGGGTGTCCCCTCTGACATGGTGGCTGTAATTAATTTTCTCATTGCCTCTTGCCTAGTAGCCCAATTCTGGTGTCTGAAGAGTTCTTTGAGATTGTTCATCATATCATAAGCAGTTGGTAAGTCCTGATGCTGATGTTGTAACACATTTGACATTGAAGTCAAAATGTAACACCGCGCCATCTCATCTGCTTTTACCCATTTCTTATGATACTCAATCTCCTCTTCACTAGAATTGCTATTAGGTGCATCAGGGTAGGTCTCTAATAGTACAAACTTATAGCCTTCAGCAGTTAGGACAATATCCAGGTTTCTTTTCCAATCTATATAGTTGGGACAGTAAGTTTGTTCTCTTTCAGTATAATAGCCAATGGATTGAAAGTCATCCTAAGAATCACAAAATAAGTTTTAGTCAAGACTCTAAATTTAAAATAATATTGATTCCTCAAACAATACTATTTAAATTTATCAACACCTCAAAACACCGTGAATTTGCATGTCACGTTAGTGTGGACGTATACAAAATCAAACATTTGTAAGAGGAGGGTCTTACCCATTAATTTTATTATCTTGTCATCCTAACTTTATGACAAATAAAATTAATAGTTGATATTCCTTTGATCAAACAAGTAATAGCAGTGACTCCATTGGGGAGGATACTATTAAATGTGTCTAAGTGTATACCATTACTTTGATACTTAGTCCATTAAATAGGATTGTGCCCCTTCATTTGGAGAAGATCACACGCTGCTAAATAATTTCCTATAACCATCCATAAAGGAAATTTGATCTAGGGATCCGCAAACAAACTCATCCGTTATGGAGAGAGGCACTCAGAGCCAACACGCAAGTTTGTTGCATCACTTACAAACTAGTAATGGAGACCATGGAATTTATTTACTAATCCCTCTCCCACTTAGTTATTTAAGGTGAGGAATTTTAACCATGCAAGCACACATCACACACATCACAGTAAATAAAAGCAATAAATATGGAAATTAATTTCCCAACTATTATGGCTTCTTCCATTACTGCTCTCTGTATGCTGCCAACCCTAGCTGCTGTCATCTTTAGCCACCGCAATCGGGTCTAGTCACCGCATCTATCTTACTTCTTTTTCCGCTACGCCTTGCAAGGATACGATCCACGACAAAAATAGAATTTTAGATATATCGATCCTATATTCCACAAAAGAATGTACATGTAATCTAGATTGAAACAAAAATGTAAAATCCTAAAACTAATACAGCTCCTGTTGTATTTAATACATTCAATCATGCACACACATAAAATGCCCTTGATATGTCCAAGGGTCCAATCACACACAATATCTATAAGTCATAATAGTTGGAGCCTACAATCATAGAGTTAGCACATCCTTCTATTATCCTACCTACATTATGTATGACATGTACATAATTAAACTGAAAACCAAACACACAGAGGCAAACCCTAGCTCTGATATCAATTATTGGTTGCTACTGGGAATATCGTACTGGTTCTCCTGTATAAAAATTTTGTACAAGTCTTGAACCATTCCTAACAACCTATTATGTTCTTTAGAAATTAAATTTGGAATCGCAAACAGAACTTAACATTATTGATTCCAAATCCAACTTATCTGTTCTTAGTGGTTTGGACTTGGATCGTAAACGATGCTTAACATTATTGATCCAAATCCACCCATGTTACAAATTCAATTAAATATTAATTTCAGAGATCGACTTCCAGGTTAAACATAGTGAGGCACTAGGCCTTCTTGGGTATGGGAGCATCCACCACTTCCTAGACAAAGCCTTTCAACAAAATTTAATATTTAATTTCCTTATAGTAACCCTAAATCTAACCAAAAAGAACAATCGAATCACAAATTTGAAAAACAAAAGAAACACAAAATTAAAAATATAAATTCGATTACCTAGATTCATTAGCCTCTTGTGTTTGGTATTTCAAGATCTAAATAAAAAGATGAACTAGTTATGATGCGGAAACTAATAACTAGTTATACCTTTTATAGCTTATAGACCTCACGATCTTCTGTCATATTCTTCTTCTTATCTTGGACGTTATGTGGGTGACTATCTACCGAGACAAGAATCCACCCAAGCTTCCTTCTTCTCCAAGCAAGTTTCGGCCACCACAAGAACTCCAAGAGAAGATGAGGTTCGGCCACCACCACCAAGCTCCAAGGGATGCTAGAAACAAAGACTCCTATCTCTCCTTCTTCCTCTAACAAGATCCGGCCACCAACCAAACTCCTTGAGATGAAGATGTCGCCGACCAAGGAAGAAGAATAGGAGATGGAGAGGAAGAGAGGGGCCAACCACCAACCAAGGAAGTGAGGAACCAAAGAAGATATCTTGTGATGAGGTGAGGCACCTCTACCCTCTCTTTTATATTCCTTGGTCTTGGCAAATAAGGAAAGTTTTATTAAAACTTCCTTATTCTCTTTGCCAATGAAAGGAAAGTTTAATAAAATTTCCCTTTCAAACTATTATGGTCGGCCACCTTAATCCCTCCAAAAAAGAAAAGTTTTAAACACAAAATTAAAACTTCCTAATTTGTTTCCAGAAATTTTTAAAATAAAAATTTCTCTTTTAAAAATTCCCTTCATGGTTGGTCATAAAAGGAAAGTTTTATAAATTAAAATCTCTCTATTAAAATATGTGGATGATTTACAAAAAGGAAAGTTTTCTCTAAAATTAAAATCTTCCTTTTAATCTACGAATAAGGAAAGATATCAAATCTTTTCTTAATCTTTTGTAGAAACTATAAAAAGAAAGATTTAAAATTTTAAAACTCTCTTTTAAAATCATTAGGATGGTTAAAAAAGAAAGTTTTATCAAAAATTAAAATCTTCCTTTTAACTACAAATAAGGAAAGATATCTAACCTTTCTCTTAATCTTTTGTAGAAAACTATAAAATGAAAGATTTAAATTTTAAACTCTCTTTTAAAACCATGGCTTCCACATAAGAAAAGATTTTAAAAAATAAAATTCTTTTATTTTAATGTGGCCGGCCAATTAAGCTTGGGTTCAAGCTAGGGTCGGCCACCAACTCACCTTGGTTTGGCCGGCCCTAGCTTGGGCTCCAAGCTAGGCTTGGCCGGCCACCTTAAGGTGGGTAAGAAGGTGGGTATGGGTGGGTATAAGACTTTATAAATAAGAGACTACTGTAACACCCACTAAGCTTTTAAGATAAATATGAGAATGATGAATTTACCTTAGAAAAATATTAGTAGAATGTTGAACCAAAAAGAAATAAAAAGAAATAAAATAGGGAGTTGTCAAAGATTGAACCTTGAACCTCTCATGATGTAAATGATAGGATTAATGGGTAATAACCAGTTGGGATAGGAATAATATATTGATAGCAAAGGAGGGAAACTCATGATAAGGGTGAGAGTAAAAGCTAGCCAAAAGAAAACAAGAAAAGAACAAGAGAAAGGCAACTTGCCTTCCTTCTTTTCTCTCCCTCTTCTTCATTCTTTGCCGTGACTTAAAGAGAGGAATTAAGGGGATTCATTCCCCCTTGTTTCATCATGAATGATGAGAACAAATAAATAAATAAAAATAAAAAGGAAATTAAAAAAAGGGCTAAGGGAGAAGGAAAGCAAAAACCGATTTTGCTACCTCTTCCCCCTTAACATAAAAGAGAGTATGTAAAGAGGAGATTTTATGTTTCTCTCATTTCTCTCATTCTCTCCTCTCCCTCACCGAACCCTCAGTCCCCTCTCCTCCATCTTCGGCCCAAGCCAAGGTTTTCTCCTAAGAAAGCCTAAGATACAAGGAGGACTTAGCAAGGAATCAAGGGAAGGGAACTAGAAGAAGAGGCTACTTCTTCCATCACCACACCTTAGATCCACAAGCGAAAAGGAAGTAAGCTTACCCTCACCTGTGGTACAAGGCATTTTATGTGCTTTTCGGATTTTATAAGGATTAGAAAACCTAGAATAGAATTTAAGAAAAATTCGGCCAAAGAAGAGTTTTCAAATCTAGGAAGGTTTAAACAAGTCCTCATTTCATGATATTTTTCTATGCTATGTAGGAAGGTTTTCCTTCATGTTTTTATACCTATATGATGCTTGGTCAGAGGAGTACCTAACCCTAGAATTTTGGCCAAAAATATTTTAAAGAGGTTAGGGAAATCATTGTTTAACCAAACTAGTACAAGATTCCCTCCATGAATTACTAAGGGTCTTTTGTTGGTTTTTCTTGCTTAAAAGTTACTTGGAACCAAAAGAAATCCACTCATATGTTTCAGCCAAGAAAAGAGCTTAGGGTTAGGAAGACCTTTAAATTTAAGTAACCATGTTTATATGATAGAATATAGAGTTCTCTTAAAGAATTGCATGTTGAATATTGCTAGAAATTCATGAACTCTTCATTAAGATTTTCGGCCATGATAAGATGGATAGCTTAGAAAAGCTTAAACAAAATTTTAACATGCTCAAGACCTCTGTGATATTAAGATATGAAAATTGTTTAATACTCTCATGCTTAATTAGGGTATAGAGAATTTAGTTACATGATATATGACATGTAAGATCACAAGGGTCCTAGCTTGTTTATGAACCAAATTTGTATATGATGTTCTTAGTAATTTTTGCCATGAAACTTACTTAGGTTTTCCATGCTTTAGGCCACTTAAAACCTAGTTTAGAGATTGGTAGGGTTCGGCCATGAGGAAAAATAAAAGAAAAAGGAAAGAAACCTAGGAAGCCTAAGACACAATTCACATGTATGTTTATTATGCTTGTCTTTATACATGCTATGAAACTTGTATGACTTCCTATGTTTTTAGGCTATTTGAAGCAAATTTAAACACTGATGAGTCTCGGCCAAGTAGGGTTTAAATGACCTAGAGGCCTTAGAATTGAAACCAATTATGTTAAAAATGCTTCTTATGGAAATATGATAATATGTTGATTGAGTCACATGCTTGTATAATTTTTCCATGACCTAAATGGACCATTGTATGTTTCGGCCATGAAGGGATAGATGCCCTAGAAACCCTAGAACAAAAATTAAATATGCTTATGTCACTCTACATGAAATATGATAAGTAGAAAGGCAAAGTTCTCATGCTATATGTTGTTTAATGACCTAAAATGAGGCTAGGGTAAGTTTCGGCCATACCCATTGTATGATGCCTTATTATGAATTTATACATGATGTTAGTTCAAGTTCACATGCTTGTATGCTTGCTTTTAGCACTAATGAATACTTGTTAAATTTCAGCCATGACATATGTTAAGGGCTTGAAGAACTTAGGAACTAGCTCAAATATGCTTACTATGTTACTTGGAAAAAAATGCTATAAATATGGTTTAAGGTTTCCATGCTTTCATGACATTTGGGACCTTGTTTCACACCTGATAGGGTTCGGCCACATGAAGTTTAGGGACTTGGAGAACTTAGAAACCAAGTTAATCATGCTTATAATGCTTCCTATGAAATTGATGTGATGATAATTTAGGTTCCACATGCTTGGAGGTTGTTTTTACCTAAATTGAGATCTAAGGGGGGGGTTCGGCCATGATAAGAACCCAAGGGATTAGGAAGCTTAGAACCCAAGCTAACTATGTTACCATGTTTCTTATGATAGTATAATCACATGATACACCCTTATGCTTAAACATGTATGCTTGTGATTTATACTTTCCATGATATGATATGTGCTTAGAAATATGCATGCTTGGATGATATGCTATGTGCTTAAAATATGCATGCTTTCATGATATGCTATGTGGATAGAAATATGCATGCTTTGATGATATGCTATGTGCTTAAAATATGCATGCTTTCATGATATGCTATGTGGATAGAATTATGCATGCTTTGATGATATGCTATGTGCTTAAAATATGCATGCTTTCATGATATGCTATGTGGATAGAAATATGCATGCTATGATGATATGCTATGTGCTTAAAATATGCATGCTTTCATGATATGCTATGTGGATAGAAATATGCATGCTTTGATGATATGCTATGTGCTTAAAATATGCATACTTTCATGATATGCTAGGTGGATAGAAATATGCATGCCTGGATGATATGCTATGTGCTTAAAATATGCATGCTTTGATGATATGCTATGTGCCTAAAATATGCATGCTCTCATGATATGCTATGTGGTGAAAATATGCATGCTTTTATGGCATGATGTATGCCTAAGTGATGCATACTTTTTATGACATGATGTATACCTAAGTGATGCATACTTTTTATGACATGATGTATGCCTAAGTGATGCATACTATTTATGATATGATGTATGCCTAAGTGATGCATACTTTTTATGACATAACGTATGCCTAAGTAATGCATACTTCTATGATATGCTATGTGACTAAATGATGCATTTTTATACATGCTACTTTACTTTGTAAGGCTTGTACCAAGGGTGGGCTCCTAATCAGCCCCTAGGCCTTTGGCTGTGTGATCCAGGCTAGTAAAAACAAAGGGATGGGCTCCTTAGTACGCCCCTAGGTCTATGACTGTGTGATCCGGACCTAGTTCCTAGTATGATTCAAGACTTGCTACCTTGGATATACTTAGGAAGCGCGCATATCTACGTGATTTATCTATGTGTGGTACAAACCGGGGCCCTGATTATGTTGATATTATGTTCAAGTATATATGTAAGAAGAAATGGTTTTAAAGATCATGAGACATACACATGTTTTTCGGATACATGTTTTCAAAATCATATTGCATATACCTTATGATCATGTTGTGATGATGCTATGATTTATGATATGCCATGATTAGATATGATTATGTTATGTTTCATGCTATGCTTTAAGAGCTTGATATGCCATGCCACCTTATGATGATACTATGATATGTCATGATTAGATATGATTATGTTATGTTTCATGCTATGCTTTAAGAGATGATATGCCATGACTAGTTATGATTTTGTTATGTTGCATGATATGCTTAAAGAGTATGATATGTTATGCCATGACTAGTTGAGATCATGTTATGTTGAGACATTCTTTGATCATGTGATGATTTTTGGTTTTAGTGAGTAGGAAAGGAACTTACTGAGCCATGAGTGCTCATAGCTTACTTTCCTTGTACCACAGATAAAGGAAAAAGTTGGATGAGCTAAAGGAGCAGCAGGAGAGGCAAGGAGATGTGTGTGGCAGTGGCTAGGCAACCAAATAAGAACCTGCTTTAAAAACTTTTAAAGAACTATGCTTTGGTATCATGAATTGTAGTACCGTATGTGTGACTTGATGTTATGTTTCTACTAATTTTGATATCATGTTATTGATGCCATGATAGTGTAGTTCAGATTTGATGAAAAGAAAAACAAAAGAAAAGTTTTTATTAAACTAAGAAAATTATTTTAAGTCTTCCGCTGTTTTAAAAAGAAAAATTTGTACATGGAGTATCGTAGCCCCGTCCCTTAGGGTTAGCAGGGAGGGCGGGCGTTACAGGTTGGTATCAGAGCCAAGTTTTTGCCAGCTCACTAAACACACATCAAGCCTCCGACCTGCGGCTCCAAGTAAGAATGTTTATGCTTAATTTTATATGCTCATGCTTATTTTCTTGTGTTATATTATTTGCTTGATTTATTCTTTGAATTTCTTATATTGCTTACGCTTAAATTTCTTGTTATATACTTATGCTTTATTTGCTTTATTGCTTGTGTCACATTATTTGCTTGCTATTTATTTCTTTGCTTTATTATATTGCTTATGCTTTATTTATGATGCATGGTTGCTACCTTATTATTTATTTTTAGTCATAGTCTTAGACTAGGATTGCATCTTGGTAGGTTAGGAATAATACCAGAACAATCTCACAAATGGATAGAAACAAACAAAACAGTATGTTAGATTGGCAAAAAAAAAACGATAACCACTTACACTAGTCTATTTGTCATTATTTAGATCAACATGGTTAGGACACGCAATGCCCGAACCGAGGGGACAGTGACTCCACCAGACCTGACACAGGTAGTCGCAGACCTCCAGCATCAGATCGCAGAGCAACAGCAGCTGATCACTACCTTAATGGGTCAGCAAGGCAACCCAGTTACCCCACCGGCAAATCAGAATACACTACCGATTATACCTACAGCCGCGCCAGTACCCCCGACAGCCCCTATTCCGATGGTCCGACAAGAGGCCTATCTGATTCAGTGGCAAAGGCTTAAGCCGGAAGCATTCTCGGGAAACTGCGAACCATGGGATGCGCAAGCCTGGCTCAAGACCGTGGAGAGCATAATGGAACTACTGGACTGGCCTGAACACGAGAAGGTCAAATGCGCGTCATTCTGCCTTACCGGAGATGCCCAGATGTGGTGGGACCGAGTAAAGGCGAAAAGACAAATAAACCAGATGCAGTGGACAGATTTTGAGACAGAGTTCTTAGAAGAATTCTTCCATATGCAAGTGACCAACAAGCACTATGATGAGTTCACCGAGGTGATCTGTCAGTTAACGAAGCCGTCAAAAAGTTCAACCGCCTAGCACGTCTGTGCCCAGAACTGATCCGTACCGAAAAAGAAAGGGTCCGGTTAATGTTAAAGATGCTCCGACCCGAGATAGCCCTGAACGTAGCCGGCGGAGTTAATAGACCCATGATGCGAAGAGCTAGTCAGCGGTGCCACGATTACGAGCACTACCGAAAGCAATGAACGAGGGCAAGAACCAAACACCGGAGGACAAAATCGCACAATACCGAATTGGTGGAAAGGAAACTCGGTGGAAAGAGGAACGTTGGAACAACACAAAAGGTGGTCCGGCCAATAAGCAAACCAAGTACCCTCAGTGTGCCACATGTGGAAAGATGCATTCGAGTATGTCTCCTAAGCAAAGTGCTACAACTGCGGAAAGGAAGGACATTTGGTAAGAGATTGCCCTACTCGGTCTCGGGCACTACCTCCACAGAACAACCGCACAGCTGCGCCAGATGCATACTGCCATAGAAGGGACTTCAATCAGCCAAGGAAGATTGGAGGCCCCTCCCACTATGACGAACGCCAGAGTCTACTCTCTTACCAAGGAAGACGTGGCGAATGCCTCTACTGTTGTCACAGGTCAGCTACTTATTTACAATCAGTATGTTGTAGTATTATTTGATACCGGGGCAACACACTCGTTCGTCTCAATACCTTTTATGAAGAAGCTAGATATACCACTCCGAACTCTCGAGGACACATTCTTAACAACCTTATCATCCGGAGAGATTATGCCATCGGACCATATGCTGCAAACAGTACTCATTCGGATCGCAAACAGAGAACTCTACTGCAATCTGATAGTACTTGATATGTAGGATTATGACATAATACTGGGCATGGATTTCCTGAGCAAGTACGGCGCTTCAATCGAGTGCCGCAAAAGGAAAGTGATTTTCCGACCCAAAACTGAACCAGAGTTTGAGTTTTACGGGGAACCGAAAGGAACGGAGAAGTTATTGTCATCTATTAAAGCACAAAGGATGTTAGATAAAGGATGTATGGGGTTTCTAGCGCACGTGGTTAATACCAATCAAGTCAAAGACCCGAAGCTAGAAGATGTCAGGGTAGTATGCAACTATCCAAAAGTATTTCCTGATGAACTACCAGGATTGGCTCCTGACAGAGAGATAGAATTTGGGATCGAATTGATCCCTGGTACTCAGCCGATCTCAAAAGCACCTTATCGTATGGCTCCGGCTGAATTAAAGGAGCTTCAGGAACAGTTATCCGAATTACTCGACAAGGGACTTATTCGTCCTAGTCACTCTCCATGGGGAGCTCCAGTGCTGTTCGTAAAGAAGAAGGATGGGTCTATGCAAATGTGTATAGACTACCGAGCGCTGAATAATGTGACGATCAAGAACCAGTACCAACTCCCACGGATCGATGACCTGTTCGATCAACTGAAGGGTGCGACCGTTTTCTCAAAGATAGACCTACGATCCGGTTATCATCAAGTGAAGGTGAAACCAGATGATATACCAAAAACAGCATTTCGAACCCGATATGGACATTATGAGTTCATAGTTATGCCTTTCGGAGTAACCAACGCTCCTGCAGTATTTATGGACCTGATGAATCGAGTATTTACGGCATATCTTGGTAAATTTGTAATCGTCTTCATTGATGATATACTTATCTACTCGAGAACCCCAGAAGAACATGCTGAACACCTGAATACTGTACTACAGATCCTTCAAGAGAAACAGCTATATGCAAAATTCTCCAAATGCGAGTTTTGGCTTGACCGGGTAATATTCCTAGGTCATGTCATCTCCAAAGATGGAGTTATGGTGGATCCAAGCAAAATCGAAGCTGTAAATAACTGGAACAGACCAAGAAATGCCAGCGAAGTCATGAGTTTTCTCGGGCTAGCAGGTTATTACAGGAAATTCGTAGAGAATTTCTCCAAAATCGCAGCCCCTATGACAACCCTCACCAAGAAAAATACAAAGTATGAATGGACAGAAGCTTGCGAGAAGAGTTTCGCGGAATTAAAAAGGAGACTAACCAGTGCTCTGATTCTTACTCTCCCGGAAACCAACAGAGGCTTCGATATGTACAGCGATGCTTCCATCACAGGACTTGGAGCTGTACTCATGCAAGATGGCAAAGTCATTGCCTACGCTTCTAGACAACTTAAAGAGCATGAGAAGAATTATCCCATTCACGACTTAGAACTAGCAGCCGTGGTCTTCGCTCTCAAAATATGGAGACACTATTTATAAGGAGCTCAGTGTAAGATTTATACCGACCATCAGAGTCTGAAATATTTCTTCACGCAAAAAGACCTGAATATGAGGCAACGCCGATGGCTCGAACTAGTTAAAGATTACGACTGCGAGATTCTTTATCACCCAGGAAAGGCGAACAAAGTGGCCGATGCACTCAGCCGGAAGTTCAGTGCCACCTGATGTAACTATTTTAAAGTTCGAGGATGAACTTTTTATGAGGTACGGGGTACTGTAATACCCACTAAGATTTTAAGATAAATATAAGAATGATGAATTTACCTTAGAAAAATATTAGTAGAATGTTGAACCAAAAAGAAATAAAAAGAAATAAAATAGGGAGTTGTCAAGGATTGAACCTTGAACCTCTCATGATGTAAATGATAGGATTAATGGGTAATAACCAGTTGGGATAGGAATAATATATTGATAGCAAAGGAGGGAAACTCATGATAAGGGTGAGAGTAAAAGCTAGCCAAAAGAAAACAAGAAAAGAACAAGAGAAAGGCAACTTGCCTTCCTTCTTTTCTCTCCCTCTTCTTCATTCTTTGCCGTGACTTAAAGAGAGGAATTAAGGGGATTCATTCCCCCTTGTTTCATCATGAATGATGAGAACAAATAAATAAATAAAAATAAAAAGGAAATGAAAAAAAGGGCTAAGGGAGAAGGAAAGCAAAAAACGATTTTGCTACCTCTTCCCCCTTAACATAAAAGAGAGTATGTAAAGAGGAGATTTTATTTTTCTCTCATTTCTCTCATTCTCTCCTCTCCATCACTGAGAACCTCAGTCCCCTCTCCTCCATCTTCGGCCCAAGCCAAGGTATTCTCCTAAGAAAGCCTAAGATACAAGGAGGACTTAGCAAGGAACCAAGGGAAGGGAACTAGAAGAAGAGGCTACTTCTTCCATCACCACACCTTAGATCCACAAGCGAAAAGGAAGTAAGCTTCCCCTCACCTGAGGTACAAGGCGTTTTATGTGCTTTTCAGATTTTATGAGGATTAGAAAACCTAGAATAGAATTTAAGAAAAATTCGGCCAAAGAAGAGTTTTCAAATCTAGGAAGGTTTAAACAAGTCCTCATTTCATGATATTTTTCTATGCTATGTAGGAAGGTTTTCCTTCATGTTTTTATACCTATATGATGCTTGGTCAGAGGAGTACCTAACCCTAGAATTTCGGCCAAAAATATTTTAAAGAGGTTAGGGAAATCATTGTTTAACCAAACTAGTACAAGATTCCCTCCATGAATTACTAAGGGTCTTTTGTTGGTTTTTCTTGCTTAAAAGTTACTTGGAACCAAAAGAAATCCACTCATATGTTTCGGCCAAGAAAAGAGCTTAGGGTTAGGAAGACCTTTAAATTTAAGTAACCATGTTTATATGATAGAATATAGAGTTCTCTTAAAGAATTGCATGTTGAATATTGCTAGAAATTCATGAACTCTTCATTAAGATTTTCGGCCATGATAAGATGGATAGCTTAGAAAAGCTTAAACAAAATTTTAACATGCTCAAGACCTCTGTGATATTAAGATATGAAAATTGTTTAATACTCTCATGCTTAATTAGGGTATAGAGAATTTAGTTACATGATATATGACATGTAAGATCACAAGGGTCCTAGCTTGTTTATGAACCAAATTTGTATATGATGTTCTTAGTAATTTTTGCCATGAAACTTACTTATGTTTTCCATGCTTTAGGCCACTTAAAACCTAGTTTAGAGATTGGTAGGGTTCGGCCATGAGGAAAAATAAAAGAAAAAGGAAAGAAACCTAGGAAGCCTAAGACACAATTCACATGTATGTTTATTATGCTTGTCTTTATACATGCTATGAAACTTGTATGACTTCCTATGCTTTTAGGCTATTTGAAGAAAATTTAAACACTGATGAGTCTCGGCCAAGTAGGGTTTAAATGACCTAGAGGCCTTAGAATTGAAACCAATTGTGTTAAAAATGCTTCTTATGGAAATATGATAATATGTTGATTGAGTCACATGCTTGTATAATTTTTCCATGACCTAAATGGACCATTGTATGTTTTGGCCATGAAGGGATAGATGCCCTAGAAACTCTAGAACAAAAATTAAATATTTTTTTGTCACTCTACATGAAATATGATAAGTAGAAAGCCAAAGTTCTCATGCTATATGTTGTTTAATGACCTAAAATGAGGCTAGGGTAAGTTTCGGCCATACCCATTGTATGATGCCTTATTATGAATTTATACATGATGTTAGTTCAAGTTCACATGCTTGTATGCTTACTTTTAGCCCTAATGAATACTTGTTAAATTTCGGCCATGACATATGTTAAGGGCTTGAAGAACTTAGGAACTAGCTCAAATATGCTTACTATGTTACTTGGAAAAAAATGCTATAAATATGGTTTAAGGTTTCCATGCTTTCATGACATTTGGGACCTTGTTTCACACCTGATAGGGTTTGGCCACATGAAGTTTAGAGACTTGGAGAACTTAGAAACCAAGTTAATCATGCTTATAATGCTTCCTATGAAATTGATGTGATGATAATTTAGGTTCCACATGCTTGGAGTTGTTTTTACCTAAATTGAGATCTAAGGGGGGGTTCGGCCATGATAAGAACCCAAGGGATTAGGAAGCTTAGAACCCAAGCTAACTATGTTACCATGTTTCTTATGATAGTATAATCACATGATACACCCTTATGCTTAAACATGTATGCTTGTGATTTATACTTTCCATGATATGATATGTGCTTAGAAATATGCATGCTTGGATGATATGCTATGTGCTTAAAATATGCATGCTTTCATGATATGCTATGTGGATAGAAATATGCATGCTTTGATGATATGCTATGTGCTTAAAATATGCATGCTTTCATGATATGCTATGTGGATAGAAATATGCATGCTTTGATGATATGCTATGTGCTTAAAATATGCATGCTTTCATGATATGCTATGTGGATAGAAATATGCATGCTTTGATGATATGCTATGTGCTTAAAATATGCATGCTTTCATGATATGCTAGGTGGATAGAAATATGCATGCTTGGATGATATGCTATGTGCTTAAAATATGCATGCTTTGATGATATGCTATGTGCTTAAAATATGCATGCTTTGATGATATGATATGTGCCTAAAATATGCATGCTCTCATGATATACTATGTGGTGAAAATATGCATGCTTTTATGACATGATGTATGCCTAAGTGATGCATACTTTTTATGACATGATGTATGCCTAAGTGATGCATACTTTTTATGACATGATGTATGCCTAAGTGATGCATACTATTTATGATATGATGTATGCCTAAGTGATGCATACTTTTTATGACATAACGTATGCCTATGTGATGCATACTTCTATGATATGCTATGTGACTAAATGATGCATTTTTATACATGCTACTTTACTTTGTAAGGCTTGTACCAAGGGTGGGCTCCTAATCAGCCCCTAGGCCTTTGGCTGTGTGATCCAGGCTAGTAAAAACAAAGGGATAGGCTCCTTAGTACGCCCCTAGGTCTATGGCTGTGTGATCCGGACCTAGTTCCTAGTATGATTCAAGACTTGCTACCTTGGATATACTTAGGAAGCGCGCATATCTACGTGATTTATCTATGTGTGGTACAAGCCGGGGCCCTGATTATGTTGATATTATGTTCAAGTATATATGTAAGAAGAAATGGTTTTAAAGATCATGAGACATACACATGTTTTTCGGATACATGTTTTCAAAATCATATTGCATATACCTTATGATCATGTTGTGATGATGCTATGATTTATGATATGCCATGATTAGATACGATTATGTTATGTTTCATGCTATGCTTTAAGAGCTTGATATGCCATGCCACCTTATGATGATACTATGATATGCCATGATTAGATATGATTATGTTATGTTTCATGCTATGCTTTAAGAGATGATATGCCATGACTAGTTATGATTTTGTTATGTTGCATGATATGCTTAAAGAGTATGATATGTTATGCCATGACTAGTTGAGATCATGTTATGTTGAGACATTCTTTGATCATGTGATGATTTTTGGTTTTAGTGAGTAGGAAAGGAACTTACTAAGCCATGAGTGCTCATAGCTTACTTTCTTTGTACCACAGATAAAGGAAAAAGTTAGATGAGCTAAAGGAGCAGCAGGAGAGGCAAGGAGATGTGTGTGGCAGTGGCTAGGCAACCAAATAAGAACCTGCTTTAAAAACTTTTAAAGAACTATGCTTTGGTATCATGAATTGTAGTACCGTATGTGTGACTTGATGTTATGTTTCTACTAATTTTGATATCATGTTATTGATGCCATGATAGTGTAGTTCAGATTTGATGAAAAGAAAAACAAAAGAAAAGTTTTTATTAAACTAAGAAAATTATTTTAAGTCTTCCGCTGTTTTAAAAAGAAAAATTTGTACATGGAGTATCGTAGCCCCGTCCCTTAGGGTTAGCAGGGAGGGCGGGCGTTACAACTACAACAAGGACCGAGAGGAGGAATTGGTTTTGGTCTCCCGATGAATTTGAGCTTCCCGTGTTCGCCCCGAACACCCAACTCGAGTTCATCAATAATATCTCATTCCACTAAAGAGTTATTATTAAACTACCACACCAACCCCATATTACTATATGGGCTCCTCTTTATCATGAGTGTGTTAATTTCCATGTGTTTAAGATATCGAATGTCCACTAATTAAATGAGTTACTGACGACTCACTTAATTAATATCTAGCTCCAAGAGTAGTACCACTCAACCTTATCGTCATGTCAGATTAAGTCCACCTGTAAGGTTTACATGACAATCCTTATGAGCTCCTCTTGGGGGCATTATCAACCTAGATTAATAGGACACAATTTCCTTCTATAATCAACAACACACACTATAAATAAAATCATTTCCCAACTTATCAGGCCTCTTGATTTATCGAACTAAATCTTACCCATTAATAAGTCAAAGAAATAAATACTAGATATATGTGCTTGTTATTATATCAGGATTAAGAGCACACACTTCCATAATAACAAAGGTCTTGTTCTTTTATTCAGTTAATATAAAAGGAACTTACTTTAAATGGTCATGCTCAATACACTCAGAGTGTACTAGTGTAATTTTATAGTTAAGATAAACTAATACCAAATTACACTACGACTATTCCAATGGTTTGTTCTTTTCCATCTTAGTCGTGAGCTACTATTTATAATTTATAAGGAATTGATAACATAATCTTCTGTGTGTGACACCACATACCATGTTATCTACAATATAAATTAATTGAACAACTATACTTAGCATACAAATGTAGACATTTGACCAATGCGATTCTTTATTTCAAAATAAATGTTTACAAAAAGCTAGGCTTTTAGTATACACTCTAACAATTATGATATGCATAGTATGTTATAACTAGTAGTAATTATTATGTTTTATATCTACGTTAGTATGTCACTATTTGATACCTGAGGTATGCCTTTATTTTATCTGATATGCGTTTAGGCCTATATTATCTTGATTCTTGCCCTATGTACTTATGTTCATAGAAGTAGTGACATACAATGCATTACTGGGTACAACACTAGCTACTAGTTATACCTGGCATATGTACCTAGACATTATGATACCTAGTTTATTGTTATGGATTCATTGTTGTTTTTGGTACATATTAGATGGAGGCGCATATCGTCAGGTGTTACATGCTTTAGTCTCATGCACCATCTTGCATGATTATATGCTGACAGATTGCTGACTCCTTTGTAGTTGAGCACATCACCAGTTACATGATCTGCACACACAACCACTCATGGGTTAGTGGTACATCAGGTAGGGTGTGTGCAGTTGCTCTGTTAGGGCTTCGCTTGACCATTCATGGGTAGTGGTGACGCAGCATGGTAGCGGGCAGGGATCCCTTCTCTTGACTATAATACAGGGAGATGAGAGCTTTGGCTCCCCCATTTAGTTGGGGTAGGAGGATAGGTGTACTCCGACAGCATCCTGTCTACTCGGTCACTCAGGAGTAGTGACGACAGAGTGCATAGTTATCATATCCCTACCCACTCGACCTAATCATCGCGATAATGATGGTTGACTGCATCTGGGGTGACCATGTCATTTGCACCATATGCATGGATTGCATTTATTTGTGTGTGATTACTGCATTTTAGATGTTGCATTTTGTTGGCTGCATATAATTGACATGCATATAGGAGACATTATGTATTTAGCCTGACGATCTGACATCTATTTGTATGGTTCACACCCTTATGTCAGGATAGGAAGTCCTGGTAAGTACAGTTTCTTCCGTTGTCCAGTCTTGCATTACCTATTAATGTTCAGGAGACTGTACTGCATGACTATTACTGATAGTTATATTTTACTATGCATGTCTGCTCGATACCCGCTGAGTTCATTAAACTCACTCTGTTGATTTATTCTTGTTTCAGGTTGAAGCCGTCGGGAGGTTCCAGCTGCTAGTCCCCTCTCCATGTCGCGGCGGTTTCTATGTTTGATCTTTTGTCTCCTTGCTATGTGACCTACAAACTGGTGATGTGTAGTTCTTACACCCGTGGATTTTTATATCGAGTTTTGTGTATGCTACCCTCATTTTTCGCTGCGAAGGTTTTCGAGGTGGGTTGGTTTTTCTTCGTTGTAGTGGAGTAGGCATTATATATATCTGCGATGTTTTAAATATCATTGCGTTCCTTGCGTTTTATGTTGTTAACCAGAGGTTGTCTTTATGAAACTGTGTGATTGTGATTTGATATATAGTCAACCGGAGGTTGTACTACTATAAACTGCGTGGAATGTGTATTTTCTTTATTGTATTGTTCCGACTGTATTGGCTGAGGATTGAGAGGCCCTGAGGACTATGTATTCAGGATTCATATTATCATCGGTACAAGGGAGATGCTGCCGTATTTTCATCGGCAAGGACTCCTCTGTGGACATGACAAAAATCTTATCTTTTGAATTTCAAAAACAAGTGAGTACGCAACAAAAATATAACTAAGTGCAGAAAAAGGAAGCGAGATGAAAAAGGAAATCAAGCGTTAACACAAGTTCATTTTGCTTAATTCCGAGCTTTGATGACTCCTACTCCAAGGTTTGCATTCGTTAAGTATTTTTATTGGGAAATCACTATAAGTTCAAAATGATTACAAAAATTTAAGTACAATGTAGGAAAATTAAAGTATACCACCAACAAAAAGAAGTAGAAGCTTGGTCGTTGGTTATCGGTTGTCAGAGCAGCCTTCCGATGTCACAGAAGTCTTCTCGGAGCAATGCGTGTGTTGGGTTTTTCGGACCGCGAAAACCGCTTTTTCGCGTCGCGGAAACCCCGAAACCCCAAGTCACCGGATCCGTGCGAAGTAAAAACTTTCGAAAACATTACAAGTACGAGTTTTATGCTAGTTCTAAACTAGGAGAAGGAATTACCCTTGATACGTGCCCTTTACGAATCCCGCTCGTCTAAGGAAGTGTCGGATCTCGAGATCGTCAAGCGTACGATCCTCTAGAAGTATCCACACGAACAAATGGGTGGAGAAAAACTAAACAAAGGTGTGCTATCACCCTTGATCAACCACGGCAAGAGGAGGAGAGGGAGAGCTTGAGGAGAGAGCTTGAGGAAGAAGAAGATGTGAATGAGCCTTGAATGAAAAATGAATTTCTCATTCAACACAAAAGTGGTGTTAGGTTTCGTGGGTCCCCCGATAAGGAAAGGAAAGGAAGTAATAAACCCAAGGAGATAGAATAATATCGGTCGGGATATACCTCCAAGGGAGATAAGTTTATATCGACCGTAATATGCTTCCCACGAGGAAGATCTATATGCCTCAAAGGAGGTAGGCTAATATCGGTCGGGATAGGCCTTCGAGGGGGAAAGATCCATATCACTTGGCAAATACCTCAAAGGAGGTAGGCTAATATCGACCGGGATATGCCTTCAAGGGGGAAAGATCTATTTACCTCAAAGGAGGTAGGCTAATATCGGCCAGGATATACCTCCAAGGGAGGTGAGTTTGTATCGATCGAAATATGCTTCCCAGGAGGAAGATATGTATACCTCAAAGGAGGTAGGCTAATATCGACCGGGATATACCTCCAAGGGAGGTAAGTTTGTATCGATCGAAATATGCTTCCCAGGAGGAAGATCTGTATACCTCAAAGGAGGTAGGCTAATATCGGCCGGGATATACCTCCAAGGGAGGTAAGTTTGTATTGATCAAAATATGCTTCCCAGGAGGAAGATCTATATACCTCAAAGGAGGTAGGCTAATATTGGCCAGGATATACCTCCAAGGGAGGTGAGTTTGTATCGATCAAAATATGCTTCCCAGGAGGAAGATCTGTATACCTCAAAGGAGGTAGGCGACTATCGGCCGGGATATACCTCCAAGGGAGGTAAGTTTGTATCGATCGAAATATGCTTCCCAGGAGGAAGATCTGTATACCTCAAAGGAGGTAGGCTAATATCGGCCGGGATATACCTCCAAGGGAGGTAAGTTTGTATCGATCGAAATATGCTTCCCAGGAAAAAGATCTATATACCTCAAAGGAGGTAGGCTAATATCGGTTGGGATATGCCTTCAAGGGGGAAAGATCTATATACCTCAAAGGAGGTAGGCTAATATCGGTCGGGATATGCCTTCAAGGGGGAAAGATCCATATCACTTGGCGTATACCTCAAAGGAAGTATGCTAATATCGGCCGGGAGATACTTCTAAAGCATGTAGAATAGTATCGACCGAGACATGCCCTGAAGAAGGAATGTTAATATCAGCCAGGTCGACCAACACCTTGGAAAAATACTTGATAAGATATGACCTATTGCTAGTTAGGATAATTAACATAGAAGGGCGCGAACAGAAGCCTCATGAGGAAGGATAAAGATAAATATTTCAAATAAGATAATTAATGAGGATATCTGCAATATGTAACCACATGACAGGTGTTATATATTTCAACGGGAAATGTGCTTTTAGATTATTTTACAGGTGCTAAACGACAAAGGAAGTACATCTGGGATACAAGAAAGATTCCTTAAAAGTCATTTATCACAAGTACGCAGCTTACGTCATCTCATAACAAACTCTAACAAACCGGGGTCCACTTCATGACTACGGAGGTTATATGAAGTGGTATAAAAAGGGGAATCCTTTCCGTTGGCAAGGTAAGTTCAGATCATCGTGCACATTCATAACCCTAATTTTTCAACTACTATTCATCTTCTTCCTCTTTCTTCCACACCGAGAGAGATTACTGACTTGAGCGTCGGAGGGCCTAGCCAGGGATTCCCACCCCGGTCTTAGGTCACTGACGGTAGTGTTGGTTGGTCTCTTGTGCGCAGGAAGTCTTGGAAGCTTCGGATCTGGGTTTTTTCTCTTCAGATTTGGATTTCCTCTTCGTCATCGAGCCTTCGTGGAGGAGGACCTTCGGTGACTCTATTTTTTCTGATCCGCTTTGGGTTTCTCGGATCGGCATTCTACGAGTATTATTCTTCATCAGCATAGTGGGTTTCCTTCTTCTGGATCTCCGCCTTGTTCAACTTCTCAGACAGGATCAAATTTGGCGTCGTCTGTGGGAACTTCACCTGAATCTGAGACTACAGGATGGAAGAAGTCAGAAAATCAAACCTACTCACTATCAGTCGTGAGGATTTGGATTTCCTCATCAACTCTCACGTTCAGAAAGCCTTACTACAGCAGCAACAACAACTTGAAGCCCACACCGGAGCTACTCTACCAACAGCTCATAATCCAGCAATATCAACTACCGAGCATCGGAAAGGAAAGGAACTGGAAGAAGAAGAACATGCATATTTTCCTCCAGCTGTTGTTTCTCCGACAAGACGTCCACGAGCCTTTCTTCGCACTCCCATGGATCAAGGGGGCAGGAGGCCCGTGTTCCAAGAGTCCTATGGAGAAGCACCAGATAGAGAAAAGCGTAAGATCAAAATGATAACTAGTGATAGCTCACCAGAGAAAGTCATCTCCCCATTCTCTCAAAGTGTACTAGATGATCCGCTTCGTAAGCGATATCAAAATCTTCAGATCGGAGAATACACTAGAACAACAGATCCAGAAGATCATCTATTGAAATTCGAGAACGTAGCATTATTACAACAATTCTCTGACGGGGTGAAGTGTCGGATGTTTCTCACTACCCTCGGAGGAGCTGCACAGCGCTGGTTCAAGAGATTGCCAGAGAAGTCTATTCGGAAATTTAAGGATTTCAAGAAAGTCTTTCTACACCATTTCTCCAGCAACAAAAGGTATCATAAGACTCCTTGGAGCTTGTTTTCAATTAAGCAAGCATCTAAGGAGTCCATCCGAGTATACATCAAAAGATTCAATCAGGTAGCTATTGATGTACCTAATGCTACCACTGAAATATTAGTTAGCGCTTTCTCTCAAGGTTTAAATGATAATGATTTTTTTAAAAGATTTAATAAGGAATCCTCCTGTTAATTTTGATTCCTTGATTGAGCGTGCCACCGAGTTCATTAATGTGGAAGAAGCTCAAGCTGCTCGTAGAAAGGAGGGTGTTACCTCTTCTCCTACCCAGGTTAAGGAGAAAGCTCCGGCCCCTGTGCCTCCACCAAGAGCGCCTAGAATAACTCATCCACCCCATCGACAACCAGAGTATCGTCCACAAGTTGTACAACATGTAGAGATACAGCCAGAGGCACCAAGGAGATGGTGCACTTATCATAAAACTAGCAGTCATCATACAGAAGACTGTTTTGTTTTAAGAAATAAACGAGCTAATAGGGAGTGTTATCAAAGGCAGAACTATTATCGACAGCAGTACCCCAGGCAGCAAAGTCCACTCAAACTGGAATATCGCCCGGTCGAGCCTCGGCAGGAGGCAATACCAGTCCCGGCCGGTACCAGCCAAGTGTCAGAGAAAGCAACCTCTGAAGCTGTGACGACTCAGCAGGAAGAAAACAGGAGAATGCTGTTCGGGGCAATATCAATATGATTACGGGCGGACCCACTGATGGGGATTCTAATAGGGCCAGAAAAGCACATGCCCGAAGACTGGAAATTCATGCCGTGGGATGTAGCATGGAATGAGCGGCCGGTCCCGAAATAAGTTTTGGGCCCAGAGATCTCGAGGGGGTAGAAATACCCCATGATGATGCCCTGATCATCAAAGCTGTGATAGCCAACTACGCCATCGCTCGTACCTTCATAGACACGGGCAGTTCTGTCAATATTATATTCAAGAAGGCTTTCGATCAACTGCAAATCGATCCAAGTGAGCTTCAACAGATCGTTACTCCTCTATATGGATTCATAGGCAACGAAGTACAACCGTTGGGCCAAATAAAGTTGGTCATATCTCTGGGAGAAGAGCCTCTGATGAGAACAAGAAGATCTTATTTCATGGTAGTAGATGCTCCATCCTCTTATAACGTGATACTAGGTCGACCCGCCTTAAACGAGTTTAGGGCAGTCGTTTCTACTTTTTGTCAGAAGATTAAATTTTCTGTGGATGACCAAGTCGAGGAGGTGTGAGGTGATTAGAAGACAGCCCGAAAATGTTATGTAGAAATAATTCGAACTGAAGCTAACACCGCCCAAAAGATTCAGAGAATGGAGGTTAATGCCATTCGGGAGAAGCAGCCCGTCCTGGTTTATGAAGAGAAGGAAGAAGTTCAGATCCAGGATGATCGACCTGAAGCTACTACATATATTGCGGCTGATCTTGATCTTGCTCTGAAAGCCGAATTGGTGCAATGCCTGAAGAAGAATAATGA
Organism: Zingiber officinale; assembly: GCF_018446385.1. Taxonomy (NCBI): domain Eukaryota; kingdom Viridiplantae; phylum Streptophyta; class Magnoliopsida; order Zingiberales; family Zingiberaceae; genus Zingiber; species Zingiber officinale. The sequence goes on from NC_055998.1 coordinate 72,440,511, forward strand.
TGTATTTGCTTGGACGCCCAAAGAAGTCTCGGGCGTTTCTCCTACAGTCATGGAGCATTCCTTGCATGTCTTCCCAGATGCCCGCCCGGTCATGCAAAGAAAAAGGAGTTTTAGCGTGGAACAAAATCAGATCATCAAAGAAGAAATAACTAAACTTATGGAAGTAGGTTACATCAGGGAAGTACAATTTCCAAGCTGGCTAGCTAATGTGGTGTTAGTCTCTAAGCCTGAAAACAAATGGCAGTATGCATTGATTTCCGGGATCTTAATAGAGCTTGCCCAAAAGACTATTATCCATTACCCAGGATTGATCAATTGGTACACTCTACTGCAGGATGCGAATACATCTCTATGCTAGACGCTTATCAGGGCTATTATCAGGTTCCCTTAGCTAAAGAAGATCGAGAAAAGGTCAGTTTTATAACATCTGAAGGTACTTATTGTTATAATGTTATGCCTTTCGGACTAAAAAATGCAGGAGCAACCTATCAAAGGCTTATGAATAAGGTCTTCCAGAAGCAGATTGGTAGAAATATGGAAGTATATGTTGATGACATCTTAATTAAGTCTCTTCAAGCTGCTGATCTATGCAGGGATGTAGAAGAGACCTGCAAGACATTGAGGCAATATGGGCTCAAATTAAATCCAAGCAAATGTTTATTTGGCGCGAAAGGGGGGAAGTTCCTAGGATATATGGTGTCCGAATGAGGGATAGAGGTCAACCCGAGCAAGGTCAAGGCACTGCAGAACATGGAGCCACCACGCAACATGAGAGAAGCTCAAAGATTGACCAGTCGGATTACAGCCTTGTCTAGGTTTATTTCCAGGTCGGCCAATCGCAGTTTTTATTTCTTTAAAATACTTAGAAAAACCAATAAATTTCAGTGGAATGAGGAATGTGATAAGGCTTTCCAAGAATTGAAAGATTATTTGTCTACTCTACCTATATTAGCTAAGCCTATAGTAGGAGAGACTCTGTGGGTATATTTGTCGGCTAATGAAAATGTTGTAGGCTCTGTATTAGTCAGACAAGAAGGAAAAGAGCAACAACTTGTATATTTTTCTAGCCATTTATTAAATGGAGCTGAGTGTAGATATACTACACTAGAAAAGTTGGCTTATGCACTAGTCTTGACCATTCGGAGGTTGCGCCCATATTTCTTATCACATGAAATTATTGTATTAACCAACAGTACTCTTGGACGGGTGTTACTCAATCCAGAGGCATCAGGTCGATTGATCAAATGGACAACGAAACTTGGAGAATATGACATCCAGTATCAACCTCGATCAGCCATCAAAGTACAAGCTCTGGCAGACTTCGTTATAGAAGTTCAAGGCCCTGAGGAAGAAAACATTTGGAAAGTTTATGTAGATGGCTCCTCAACTAGACAAGGCAGTGGAATTGGTGTTCTTCTTATATCTCCAAGGGAAGACAGACTTCAACTCTCCATTAGATTGAATTACAGAGCTACCAACAATGAAGCAGAATATGAAGCCCTGATAGCAGGATTGCAGGCCGCTCGACATATAGGGGTGGTTCGAGTCCTTATCTATTCTGATTCTCAGTTAGCAGCTCAACAACTATCAGGTAATTTTGAAATTAATAATGATAGACTCCGGTTATATGCTGAAGCGTTCGATAAGTTGAAATCTCAGTTTCAAGAAGTAAATATACAAAAGGTTCCTCGATCTGAAAATCAGGTAGCAGATGAATTGGCTAAGTTGGCTTCTGCTATAGTGCCATGGAGTCTAGATCGGCCCGTAGAACAAACTTTGTTAATATCTTGTATTAAAAGATAGACTGAAGCAGAAATTCAAGGTGATTGGAGGGCTCAAATCATATTGTATTTATAGCAAGGTATTCTTCCCAGTAATGCAGAACAGACAAGGGTATTTAAAAAGAGAGCTGCTCAATACACTATGGTAGGAGAACAGTTATATAAAAGAGCTTTTTCTAGACCTTTACTCAAATGTATTGGTACAGAAGACATACAGTTTATCTTATAGGAAGTCCATCAAGGTTCATGTGGTAGTCATATAGGGGGAAGATCGTTAGCCTGAAAAATCTTATTAGCAGGATATTTTTGGCCTACTCTACACGCAGACGCCAACAAAGTGGTAAGAACTTGTATTTCTTGTCAAAAACATCAAAATATCTTACATTATCCCACACAGTTATTGAGAACTTCTATAGTTTCATGTCCCTTTGATCAATGGGGCATGAACATAGTGGGTCTATTTCCTATGGCAGCTGCACAAAGAAGGTTCTTATTGGTAGCGGTGGATTATTTTTCTAAATGGGTGGAGGCAGAACCACTTGCTCGGATTACTGAAGATGCAGTTATTAAATTTTTATGGAAAAATATAATCTGCAGATTTGGCATTCCTCATAAATTAGTCTCCGATAATGGAAGGCAATTCCAAGGGGATAGGATCTTAGACTGGTGCAACAGTTACGGCATTACTCAGGCCTTCACTTCTGTAGCTTATCCGCAAAGTAATGGTCAAGCAGAAGTAACCAATAAGGAAATCATAAGAGGTTTAAAGACCAAACTGGATCATGTTGGAGGTAGCTGGGTAGATGAATTACCCAGCATTCTTTGGGCATATCGTACTACGCCTCGAGAAGCTACAGGAATCACTCCCTTTCAATTAGTTTACGGAGAAGAAGCAATAATTCCCATTGAGGTGGGAGTAGAATCTGACAGAAGACAATTATATGATGGGGACAATGAAGGTCGACGACTCATAGAGCTAGACTTGATAGAGGAGATTAGAGATAAAGCCGCTACTCGCCTGGCATCATATCGACAACGGATGAGACAAAACTATAACAAAAGAGTCATCCCCAGATTTTTCCAAGTAGGAGACTTGGTATGGAAGCGAATTAAACCTGTCGGAGATGTCAGTAAGTTGGCACCACAATGGGGAGGACCTTACAAAGTGGTAGAAAAACTCACATCAGGTTCATATTATCTCCAAGATACTGAAGGGAGAATTCTAGAGCGTCCCTGGAGTGCAAATCACTTACAGCCTTATCGAACCTAACTACATCATACTACTCAAGAATGTGTCTGGAGAAACAAATTACTATTATTTGAAGTCCTCGGTGACTGAGGACAAGTATACCCACAGTTCATGTACTTTACTTCTTTTAATAAAAGCCAAGCAAGACAAATACCGCCACGAAAATAAGTATGGTTCATACAGATTGATAAATATCGAGAGGACTTTCATTATCTATTTCGAACAATTTACAGGGGAGGAACCCTAAAGGCCTATTCAGCTCCCCTCAAGAACCTAGAAACTTTAAAAACTGCCACAAGGTTAGTACAAACATCATATTCTCACATAGAATGTAGTCGATCGGGAAATCTCATGAAGTAACTCGGACGGGTCTTCATGGGAGGAACCGGAGACTTTAAACCATCACAGAACATAGTCGATCGGGAAATCTCATGAAGTAACTCGGACGGGTCTTCATGGGAAGAACTGGAAACTTTAAACCATCACAGAGCATAGTCGATCGGGAAATCTCATGAAGTAACTCGGACAGGTCTTCATGGGAGGAACCGGAGACTTTAAACCATCACAGAGCATAGTCGATCGAGAAATCTCATGAAGTAACTCGGACGGGTCTTCATGGGAGGAACCGGAGACTTTAAACCATCACAGAGCATAGTCGATCGGGAAATCTCATGAAGTAACTCGGACGGGTCTTCATGGGAGGAACCGGAGACTTTAAACCATCACAGAGCATAGTCGATCGGGAAATCTCATGAAGTAACTCGGATGGGTCTTCATGGGAGGAACCGGAGACTTTAAACCATCACAGAGCATAGTCGATCGGGAAATCTCATGAAGTTGTTGGTTGCTACTCGGAAAACCTAGAGGTTCCGCTGTACAAAAATTTTGTACAAAGGTCTGAACCTTTTCCTACCTACCATGTGTTCTTTTAAATTAAATTTTGGATCGCCTGCGGAACTTAACACGTTTGATCCAAAACTTAATCTATTTGTTCTTTTAGGTTTTGACTTGGATCTCCTGCAGAACTTAACACGTACGACCCAAATCACCTTAAGTTATTAATTCCATGAAATATTAATTTTCATAATCGGTTCCCAGTACTGACGTGGCGAGGCACACGGCCTTCTTGGATATGGGAGCAACCACCACCGACTAGACAAAACCTTTTATAGAAAGCTAATATTTAATTTCCTAAAATAACTTTAGGTTAACCGAAAAGAACAATCAAATCACAAGGAAAAGAAAAATAAAAGAACACAACATCGAAAAACATATTCGAAATTCTAGAATCGTAAGCCTCTTGTATTTGGTATTATTTCCATAAATAACTAGTATAATGCGGAAAGAAAAATTACTAGTTATACCTTGTAGAAAAACCTCTTGATCTTCTACCGTATTCCTCTTCTAACCTCGGACGTTGTGTGGGCAACGATCTTCCGAGATGAGAAACCACCAAGCACCTTCTTCTTCTCCTAGCTAGGTTCGGCCAATCACAAAGAAGCTTCACCAAGGACGAAGAACAAAACACCAACCAAGCTCCAAGGGATACAAGCTTTCTCTCCTTCTTCTTCTTCTTCTCCAAGTAGTATCCGGCCACCACAAGAACTCCAAGCAAGAGATAAGTTTCGGCCACCACAAAAGAGGAAGAAAGAAAGAGGATGGTCGGCCACAATAATTTTCTTCAAGGATGAATAATTTCGGCCACCACCAATGCTCCAAGGGATGCTAGAGATGAGACTTGCTTTCTCTCCTTCTTCTCCTTCCTTGATCCGGCCACAAACAAAAGCTCCACCAAGAAGATAGGTTTCGGCCAACAAGAGGAGAAGAGAGAAAGGGAAGGGTCGGCCACCACACCAAGGAAAAGAGGGAGAAAAATAATAGAGGTTGTTTTTCATGAAGGCACCCCTACCCCTTCTTTTATATTCCTTGGCTTTGGTAAATAAGGAAATTTATTTATAATAAAATTTCCTTAACTTTCCTTGACAACAATTAATTAAGAAAAAATTAAATAAATTTTCCTAATTAATTGTATATGGCCGGCCACCTCATGTAGAGCAAATAGGATAATTTTAATCAACAATTAAAACTTCCTTTTTTTGTCTTTGGAAATTTTAAAAAATAAAATTTCCTTTTAAAATCCCTTCATGGTTGATAAAAAGAAATTTCTATAATTTTAATTTTCAACATGTGAATAATTTTTCAGAGAGAAAAAATAAAATATCTTTCCAATCTACAAATAAGGAAAGAGATCTAATCTCTTTCTTTTAATATTTTTGTAGATCTTTTAAAGAGAGATATTTTAATTCTCTGTAATAAATTATATCTTCCACATAATAAAAATTAAAATTAAAATTCTTTTTAATTTAATGGGGGCCGGCCACCTAAGCTTGGGTTCAAACTAGGGCCGGCCACCCATGAACCAAGGCTTGGTCGACCCTAGCTTGAACCACAAGCTAGCTTGGCCGGCCCCTTTCACATGGGTATGAAGGTGGGTATAGGTGGGTATAGTACTCTATAAATAAGAGGCTACGATAGGGACCGAGAGGAGAAATTGGTTTTGGTCTCCCGATAAAATTAAGCATCCCGTGTTCGCCCCGAACACACAACTTAATTTTATCAATAATAATTCATTCCACTAGAGAACTATTATTGAACTACCGCACCAATCCCAAATTACATTTTTGGGCTCCTTCTTATTATGAGTGTGTTAGTCTCCCTGTGTTTAAGATATCGAATGTCCACTAATTAAGTGAGTTACTGACAACTCATTTAATTAATATCTTAGTCCAATAGTAGTACCACTCAACCTTATTATCATGTCGGACTAAGTCCACCTGCAGGGTTTAACATGACAATCCTTATGAGCTCCTCTTGAGGACATTATCAACCTAGTATCTCTAGGACACAGTTTCCTTTTATAATCAACAACACACACTATAAGTGATACCATTTCCCAACTTATCGGGCTTATTGATTTATCGAACTAAATTTCACCCATTGATAAATTAAAGAAATAAATATCAAATATATGTGCTTGTTATTATATTAGGATTAAGAGCACACACTTCCATAATAACTGAGGTCTTTGTTTCTTTATAAAGTCAGTATAAAAGAAACGACCTCAAATGGTCCTACTCAATACACTCTGAGTGTACTAGTGTAATTATACAGTCAAGATAAACTGATACCTAATTACACTACGACCTTCCAATGGTTTATTCCTTTCCATTATGGTCATGAGCTACTGTTTATAATTTATAAGATACTGATAACATGATCCTCTGTGTGTGACACCACACACCATGTTATCTACAATATAAATTAATTGAACAACTACATTTATCATAAATGTAGACATTTGACCAATGTGATTCTTATTTCTAGATAAATGTTTATACCAAAAGCTAGGCTTTTAGTATACACTCTAACAATCTCCCACTTATACTAAAAGACTAAGCTGCTATATCTGCTGCCATACATCTGATTCCTAACCCTTCAACATATCCATCAAAAGCTCTTGCCTTAAGGACCTCGGTGGAAGGATCTATAGGTCATCACCTGATGCAATCTAGGCAGCAACAACTTCTCCTCGTTTATACGATTTCTCGTATTGGGTGGTACTTGCGCTCTATTGTGTTTACTTGCCTTTATAGACTTATGGTTTCTTCGAGTTTGCTACTGCACCAACATTATTACAATAAATTGTAATAATCTTTGGACAAGCCAAATCATATCTAAGTCTATCTTGAGATTATTGAGTCATTCAGCTTTTATGGCTACCTCAGAGGCTTGCCATATACTAAGCTTCTATGGTGGAGTCCAGAAAAACACCTATGCTTATCACTCTTCCATAGTTATGACTTTACCTCCTAAAGTAAACACAAAACCCCGAGGTTGACTTATTATTGTCCCTATCCGATTGGAAGTCAAAATCCATGCAACCCACAAGGACCAAATTAACTGCCTTGTAAGCTAGCATATAATCTCTAGTGCCTCTAAGGTACTTCAATATATGCTTTACTGCAGTCCACTGTCCTTGTCCAGAGTTATTTTGATATCTGCCAACTATGCCCTTGGCAAAACAGATTTCTTATCTCATGCATAGCATTCATTAGGCTTCCGACAGCCGAAGCATAAAGAACTGCCTTTATTTCCTTTATCTCTTTGATGTCTACAGAGACATATCTTTAGATAAAGTTACTCCATCCTGAAAAGGTAAGAAACCTTTCTTGGAGTTTTGCATGCTTAAAACGAGCAAGGATTTTTCCGATGTATGAAGCTTGGGATAAGTAAAATATTCTTTTCTTGCGATCCCTTATTACTTTGATCTCAAGAATATATTCATTCTCCCAAGTCCTTTATATCGAATTGTTTGGACAACCATACCCTTACTTCTGACAACATTTTGATATTGTTTCCAACTACCAAAAATGTTATCTACGTATAGTACAAGAAATACCACCACGCTTCCATCACACCTTTTGTATACACAAGACTTACCCGGTTACTAAATAAATCCATAGGTCTGAATTACTTTGATAAACCGGATGTTCCAAGACCTTGAAGCTTTGCCTCAGTCCATAGACTGATTGAGCTTTACACAAGATGCTCTTAGCCCTTTGCAATGAACCCTTCTGGTTGCTTTATATGGATGCTTTCTTCAAGACTTCCATTAAGGAATGTTGTCTTGACATCCACTTGCCAAATAGATAAAAGAATCCGAATAGACTTAAGCATAGCTACCAGTGAAAAAAGTTTCCTTTTTCATCAAGCCTTGCTTTGAAGGTTTCTACCTCCCTGTCTATCCCTCTTTTTTCCTATTATAGATCTTTTACACCCAAAGGCTTTTACACCACTTGGTGGTTCTACAAGCTTCCAGATTTTATTAGAATACATATATTCTAATTCTATTATTCATTACTCTTTGCCAAGATGCTGCATATTTATCTTGGAGTGCTTCGTCATATGTCCGGAGATCAGGTTCATGTCCTTCAGGGATCGAGTTCAAAAACTCTCCCAAAACATGAATCTTTTAAGGTTGCTTAACAACCCTCCCACTACGACAAGGCATTTTCTGCAATTGTGTATCATTTGTGATACGTGTTGCAGTTTTCTTGTGGTATCTCATCTTGTACAGTTGGTACTAGATTAGACATGTCTTTTATTATTTCCTTAAGAACAAATTTTCTTATGGGCACATGATTTATTACATAGTCCTTTTCTAAAAATCGATCATTGATGCTAATAATGACCTTCTGATTTTTAAGACTATAAATCTACTTTTGTTTATCTAGGATAACTTACAAACAAGTGAACTCCTATCCAACTTATTATTATCTCTCTTTAACATATGTGTTGGATTACCCGAATCCGAATATGCTTCAAAATAGGCTTACGCCTATTCAAGAATTCTATATGAGTAGAGAGTTCTAGCTTGGAAGGTACTATGTTCACTTTCGTTTTCAGAGTTTTATCCTTAAAACAAATTTGGTAATTTTCTGAATAACTCATCATCTATCTAATTATTCCATAAGAGTCCTTTACCTTCTTTCTACTACACCATTCTGTTGGGGTGTACCAGATGCAGTTAGTTGGGATTGAAATCCAACTACTGATAAGTGACTCCTAAAATCTCTCAAGAGGTACTTGCCACTACGATCTTCCATAGTGACTTTTTACTTTAACATTTCTCCGCATCAACCTTGTACTCTTTGAACTAATCAAAGTACTTAGTCTTGCGGTACATTAAGTAAATTTATTTGTATCTTGAATAGTTGTCTATAAAATAGACAAAATATTCAATACTACCTCTTGTCTGGATAGTCATAGGATCACACAAATCAGAATGAACCGATTTCAACATATCTTTGACTCCATACCCCTTGGACTTAAAAGCTTCTTGGTTATTTTCCTTCCAAGTAAGACTCGCAGGTTGGAAATATTTCCACTACCAATGAACCCAAAAGTTCATTAGCTACCAATGAATCCTACTCAAGTATAACCTAGCTTTTAGATGCCAAAGATATAATTGGTTCATTTCCGAAGGTTGCTTTCTCTTAAAATTAGAAGATGTGTTACTAATTTCCATTTGTTGCATCGTGGGAGTTATTGGATTATAAATTGTCAACCATCATACCAGAATAGATAACTTCCCTATTTTTCTTGATAACAACTTTGTTATCAAAATAGACACAATATCTATAATAGTTTAGAAACTGAAATCAGGTTCTTTCTAAACTTGGTACGTAAAGACAATTACTTAAAATCCAAATTTTATTCTTATCAAAAGATAAACATCTCCCACTGCAACAGCTACCACTATTACAGTAGTGCCCATGTGGATGGTGATTTACCTTTCATTTAGTTGTCGGGTTTCCTGGAACCCTGCAATGAATTGCAGACATGATTAATGACATCTTGTATCTACACTCCAGGTTCTGGTAGATAACACCACTAGACATGTTTCAACTAATGAATTAAATACACCTAAATTATTCTTAGTTCTAAGAAGACAGTCTACCTTAATGTCCAAGTCCTATTTCCAATCATTACAATTGGGACTACTAAGTCTTTTTCTATAGTATGCCTACTAGGGATTGACAAACATCCTAAGAATCACAAAAATATTTGGTCAAGATCAACTCCTTAAAATCTCCATAAATTTTGCGTATACAAAATCGAAGAGGAGATTTTATTCATTAATTTTATTATCTCGTCAACTTTACTTTATGACGAATAAAATTAATAGTTGATCTATCTTTGATCAAATATTTGGTCAAAACTCTTTGAATTTAAAATAACATTGATTCCTCAAACAATATTATTTAAATTCACCAACACCTCAAACACCGTGAATTTTGCATGCCACGTTAGTGTGGACGTATACAAATTCATCATTTGTAAGAGGAGGGTTTTACCCATTGACTATCTTGTCAATATAACCTTTTGACAAATAAAATTACCTCAAACACCATGAATCTTGTATGCCACGTTAGTGTGGACGTATACAAATTCAAACATTTGTAAGAGGGGTTTATTAATTTTATTATATTGCCAATCTAGTTTTATGACAAATCAATAGTTGGTTTCCTTGGTCACACAAGTGATAGTAGTGACTCCGTTGGGGAGGATACTATTAAATGTGTCTAAGTGTATACCATTACTTGACACTAAGTCCATTAATAAGATTATGCCCCTTCCGTTGGGGAAGATCACACGCTCTTAATTAACTTCCTATAGTCATCCAAAAATGGAAGTCTGTTCTAGTGATCCACAAACAAGCTCATCCGTTATGGAGGAAGGCACTCAGAGCCAACGCGCAAGCTTGTTTGCATCACTTACAAACCAGTAATGGAGACCATGGGATTTACTTAAAAATCCCTCTCCCACTTAGTTATTTATAAATGAGGAATTTTAACTATGCTAGCCTACTAAACTTGTAAACTAACATGCACCCACAGTACAATATAAAAGCAATAAATAGAAAATCTAATTTTCAACTATTATGGCTTTTATCTCTAGTTGTCCTCCGTGTGTTGTCATCCCAAGCTGCTGCCATATTTGGCCACCGCCACCGGGTCTAGCTGTCGCATCCATCTTGCTCCTAGTTCCGCTGCACCTCTGGTCCTTAGAAGGTTCCACGCTTTGCAAGATTCGATCCGCGACATAAATAGAATTTTACATTTTGATCCTATATTCCATAAAAGGAATGTACATGTATCTAGATCAAAAATAAAATCCTAATAAAACTAAATACAGCTCCTGCTGTATTTTAATACAATCATGCACACACATATAAATGCCCTTGACATGTCCAAGGGTCCAATCACACACATAATAACTAAAAGCCATAATAGTTGGATCCTGCATCCACAAATTTAGCACATCCTACTATTAACCTGCCTAAATTATGTATGACATGTGCATAATTAAACTAATACTAAATACACAGAGGCAAAACCCTAGCTCTGATACCAATTGTTGGTTGCTACTCGGAAAACCTAGAGGTTCCACTGTACAAAAATTTTGTACAAAGGTCTGAACCTTTTCCTAGCTACCATGTGTTCTTTTAAATTAAATTTTGGATCACCTGCGGAACTTAACACGTTTAATCCAAAACTTAATCTATTTGTTCTTTTAGGTTTTGAGTTGGATCTCCAGCGGAACTTAACACGTTCGACCCAAATCACCTTAAGTTATTAATTCCATTAAATATTAATTTCCATAATCGGTTCCCAGTACTGACGTGGCGAGGCACACGGCCTTCTTGGATATGGGAGCAACCACCACCGACTAGACAAAACCTTTTATAGAAAGCTAATATTTAATTTCCTAAAATAACTTTAGGTTAACCGAAAAGAACAATCAAATCACAAGGAAAAGAAAAACAAAAGAACACAATATCGAAAAACATATTCGAAATTCTAGAATCGTAAGCCGCTTATATTTGGTATTATTTCCATAAATAACTAGTATAATGCGGAAAGAAAAATTACTAGTTATACCTTGTAGAAAAACCTCTTGATCTTCTACCGTATTCCTCTTCTAACCTCGGACGTTGTGTGGGCAACGATCTTCCGAGATGAGAAACCACCAAGCACCTTCTTCTTCTCCTAGCTAGGTTCGGCCAATCACAAAGAAGCTTCACCAAGGACGAAGAACAAAACACCAACCAAGCTCCAAGGGATACAAGCTTTCTCTCCTTCTTCTTCTTCTTCTCCAAGTAGTATCCGGCCACCACAAGAACTCCAAGCAAGAGATAAGTTTCGACCACCACAAAAGAGGAAGAAAGAAAGAGGATGGTCGGCCACAATAATTTTCTTCAAGGATGAATAATTTCGGCCACCACCAATGCTCCAAGGGATGCTAGAGATGAGACTTGCTTTCTCTCCTTCTTCTCCTTCCTTGATCCGGCCACAAACAAAAGCTCCACCAAGAAGATAGGTTTCGGCCAACAAGAGGAGAAGAGAGAAAGGGAAGGGCCGGCCACCACACCAAGGAAAAGAGGGAGAAAAATAATAGAGGTTGTTTTTCATGAAGGCACCCCTACCCCTTCTTTTATATTCCTTGGCTTTGGTAAATAAGGAAATTTATTTATAATAAAATTTCCTTAACTTTCCTTGACAACAATTAATTAAGAAAAAATTAAATAAATTTTCCTAATTAATTGTATATGGCCGGCCACCTCATGTAGAGCAAATAGGATAATTTTAATCAACAATTAAAACTTCCTTTTTTGTCTTTGGAAATTTTAAAAAATAAAATTTCCTTTTAAAATCTCTTCATGGTTGATAAAAAGAAATTTCTATAATTTTAATTTTCAACATGTGAATAATTTTTCAGAGAGAAAAAATAAAATATCTTTCCAATCTACAAATAAGGAAAGAGATCTAATCTCTTTCTTTTAATCTTTTTGTAGATCTTTTAAAGAGAGATATTTTAATTCTCTGTAATAAATTATATCTTCCACATAATAAAAATTAAAATTAAAATTCTTTTTAATTTAATGGGGGCCGGCCACATAAGCTTGGGTTCAAGCTAGGGCCGGCCACCCATGAACCAAGGCTTGGCCGACCCTAGCTTGAACCACAAGCTAGCTTGGCCGGCCCCTTTCACATGGGTATGAAGGTGGGTATAGGTGGGTATAGTACTCTATAAATAAAAGGCTACGATAGGGACCGAGAGGAGAAATTGGTTTTGGTCTCCCGATAAAATTAAGCATCCCGTGTTCGCCCCGAACACACAACTTAATTTTATCAATAATAATTCATTCCACTAGAGAACTATTATTGAACTACCGCACCAATCCCAAATTACATTTTTGGGCTCCTTCTTATTATGAGTGTGTTAGTCTCCCTGTGTTTAAGATATCGAATGTCCACTAATTAAGTGAGTTACTGACAACTCATTTAATTAATATCTTAGTCCAAGAGTAGTACCACTCAACCTTATTATCATGTCGGACTAAGTCCACCTGCAGGGTTTAACATGACAATCCTTATGAGCTCCTCTTGAGGACATTATCAACCTAGTATCTCTAGGACACAGTTTCCTTTTATAATCAACAACACACACTATAAGTGATACCATTTCCCAATTTATCGAGCTTATTGATTTATCGAACTAAATCTCACCCATTGATAAATTAAAGAAATAAATATCAAATATATGTGCTTGTTATTATATTAGGATTAAGAGCACACACTTCCATAATAACTGAGGTCTTTGTTTCTTTATAAAGTCAGTATAAAAGAAACGACCTCAAATGGTCCTACTCAATACACTCTGAGTGTACTAGTGTAATTATACAGTCAAGATAAACTGATACCTAATTACACTACGACCTTCCAATGGTTTGTTCCTTTCCATTATGGTCATGAGCTACTGTTTATAATTTATAAGATACTGATAACATGATCCTCTGTGTGTGACACCACACACCATGTTATCTACAATATAAATTAATTGAACAACTACATTTATCATAAATGTAGACATTTGACCAATGTGATTCTTATTTCTAGATAAATGTTTATACCAAAAGCTAGGCTTTTAGTATACACTCTAACAGAAGTAACTCAGACGGGTCTTCATGGGATGAACCGGAGACTTTAAACCATCACAGAGCATAGTCGATCGGGAAATCTCATGAAGTAACTCGGACGGGTCTACATGGGAGGAACCGGAGACTTTAAACCATCACAGAGCATAGTCGATCGGGAAATCTCATGAAGTAACTCGGGCAGGTCTTCATGGGAGGAACCGGAGACTTTAAACCATCACAGAGCATAGTCGATCGGGAAATCTCATGAAGTAACTCGAACGGGTCTTCATGGGAGGAACCGGAGACTTTAAACCTTCACAGAGCATAGTCGATCGGGAAATCTCATGAAGTAACTCGGACGGGTCTTCATAGGAGGAACCGGAGACTTTAAACCATCACAGAGCATAGTCGATAGAGAAATCTCATGAAGTAACTCGGACGGGTCTTCATGGGAGGAACCGGAGACTTTAAACCATCACAGAGCATAGTCGATCGAGAAATCTCATGAAGTAACTCGGACGGGTCTTCATGGGAGGAACCGGAGACTTTAAACCATCACAGAACATAGTCGATCGGGAAATCTCATGAAGTAACTCGGACGGGTCTTCATGGGAGGAACCGGAGACTTTAAACCATCACAGAATATAGTCGATCGGGAAATCTCATGAAGTAACTCGGACGAGTCTTCATGGGAGGAACCGGAGACTTTAAACCATCACAGAGCATAGTCGATCGGGAAATCTCATGAAGTAACTCGGACGTGTCTTCTTGGGAGGAACCGGAGACTTTAAACCATCACAGTGCATAGTCGATCGGGAAATCTCATGAATTAACTCGGACGTGTCTTCTTGGGAGGAACCGGAAACTTTAAACCATCACAGAGCATAGTCGATCGGGAAATCTCATGAAGTAACTCGGACGGGTCTTCATAGGAGGAACCGGAGACTTTAAACCATCATAGAGCATAGTCGATAGAGAAATCTCATGAAGTAACTCGGACGGGTCTTCATGGGAGGAACCGGAGACTTTAAACCATCACAGAGCATAGTCGATCGAGAAATCTCATGAAGTAACTCGGACGGGTCTTCATGGGAGGAACCGGAGACTTTAAACCATCACAAAACATAGTCGATCGGGAAATCTCATGAAGTAACTCGGACGGGTCTTCATGGGAGGAACCGGAGACTTTAAACCATCACAGAGCATAGTCGATCGGGAAATCTCATGAAGTAACTCGGACGGGTCTTCATGGGAGGAACCGGAGACTTTAAACCATCACAGAGCATAGTCGATTGGGAAATCTCATGAAGTAACTCGGATGGGTCTTCATGGGAGGAACCGGAGACTTTAAACCATCACAGAGCATAGTCGATCGGGAAATCTCATGAAGTAACTCGGACGGGTCTGTTGGACCCCGTGGTAGTTTTGATGTGATCAACCAAGTTGGTTAGGTCCTGCTGTGTTTGATCCCTGGTCTGATCAACCAAGTTGGGTAGTTTCTGCTAGTAGAGCTTTTTCATCGCCCTGGATTAACAACCTCCTTGGTTGTAACCAGGTTAAATTCTGTTTCTGTTTCTTTTTCTGTCTCCTTAATTTAGTTGTTATTTTATTGCTGATTTAAATTCTGAGTTGAAATCCGAGGAGGGTATAGTTTGTTTTTTGTTTTCAGCAATTCACCCCCCTCTTGCCGGTCTCCGCTGCACCAACAGGGTCTTCATGGGAGGAACCGGAGACTTTAAACCATCACAGAACATAGTCGATCAGGAAATCTCATGAAGTAACTCGGACGGGTCTTCATGAGAGGAACCGGAGACTTTAAACCATCACAGAGCATAGTCGATCGGGAAATCTCATGAAGTAACTCGGACGGGTCTTCATGGGAGGAACCAGAGACTTTAAACCATCACAGAACATAGTCGATCGGGAAATCTCATGAAGTTACTCGGACGGGTCTTCATGGGAGGAACCGGAGACTTTAAACCATCACAGAACATAGTCGATCGGGAAATCTCATGAAGTAACTCAGACGGGTCTTCATGGGAGGAACCGGAGACTTTAAACCATCACGGAACATAAGTCGATCAAGAAATCTCATGATTTCAAAGTCTAATCGTCTGCGGGTATACGGACATGAAGCCAAGATTCAGAAGGGGATTCTAGGCATATGATGCATTATTCATCTGGAAGCCCATCTATATGAAAGTCTTTACTTAAAAATCGTCTGGGATATTATACTCAGCTCGAAGCCAAGAGTTTTATACAATTCTTTATCCGATATCAGCCGGGATTATTCATTCTTTTGGAAATATAGAGCACACTGGATATTATCTGCGGAAAGATTCATCAAGACAATGATTAACTTCAAAAGATGAGCAAGGAATTCTAGAATAAAGCTTATATTTAATGTTCAGAGGCATTTCAAGAGAAGCATTCTCAAATCAGCACAATAGAAAAACAGGTAAGTATTAAAAACATCCTATACAGCACGGTCATTTAATTGCCAGACTTTGGTTATACTTCTTTTTATTGCTAGTTATGCACTTACAAGCCTTTTATGAATAGTTTCTTTAAACATCTAGAAAAGGACCTTTCAGATCTGCGGGTAGTTCTTTGTTAAACTTGCGATGATTTATGAAAGAAAGGGGGGGGTTCCTTGGGTAAATAGTCACCCTCTCATAGCTGTTGAAGAACTCCCGATACAGAATGATTTAAAGCACCTACTATCTTACGAACGAATTCTCGAGCAAACGATGGAGATTTTAAGTAAGCCAGTCGCCACTCCTCCCATCGACTCT
This sequence comes from Zingiber officinale, assembly GCF_018446385.1. Lineage (NCBI taxonomy): Eukaryota > Viridiplantae > Streptophyta > Magnoliopsida > Zingiberales > Zingiberaceae > Zingiber > Zingiber officinale. The sequence goes on from NC_055998.1 coordinate 72,456,879, forward strand.
TCTCTTGCTCCTTATAGCTTTGGAAATCAGCCTGCAGTTTTGTGTTTTGATCTTTCATAGCATCCTTTTCTGATTTAAGCTATTCCAATTCCTTCTGGAGCAGTGACAATTCAACATCTTGAGCTTTCCTTTGCTCTTGTTCCTGTAGGATAGTGAAATCGTGAGAGGCTAGCTCTTGAGCTTGGTCATAAAGACAGGCATTATGAAGCTTCTCTACTTTCTCTAAAATAAGACTTTTATGAGAAGCATCTGAGAGAGCTTTCTCTTTTAAAGCAATCTCCAGCCGGAGACCAGAATGTAATCGATCCACCTGTAATTCCAAAGTTCTTCTTGCAAGCTCTTTATCTTTCAATAATTGCTGGCACTCTTCCAATTCTTGTTTCAAGGTCCCCAATTGTTGATCTTGTAGGGCCACTTTCTCTTGCAGCTGAGCCAAGTCGCTAGTAGAAGAAGGAGAAGTAGCCCTCAATGTGTCTAGTTGAGTTTTTAATTTTTGATTCTCCTGATCCTTAGCCGTAAGTAGCTGGTCGATATGTAGACTTGAGGCAAGGAACTAAGCAAAAGGATAATATAGTTAGAAATGAGGATACGAAGTTGACAACATATAACTAGAAATACTTACAGCTACTGCCTGACGACTGTGTCGATCAGCTCGATGTGGAAGACTAAGGTCTCTTAGTTGTTCTTAACCTTGTAGCCAAGATTCGGCTAATAGGCCTTGTAGTTGCAACGAGCCATAGCTAGATGGGTCAGAGGATCGTCCCAATTGAGAGGGTAGACCCACAGCCTGTTTAAATGAAGGTCGGGGAATGGAGGAAATAGGAGGTAGAGAAGAAGAAGAAGACGCAACGGGAGGAAAAGAAATAGTAGAAACAAAAGGAGCAGAAGAAGAAGTAGATGGAATAGGTGGCGGTACAGGGGAAGTTGATTCAGTCATAGGAACACTAATGGTTGAAAGAATAGCACTTGGAGAAGATCTCCTGCAAGGTGTTCGTTTTGCTCGACGCCCATAAGCCAAGGGAGGCAGGGCTAATGTGAGAGGTGCAGAAGACACAGAAGGGATAACGGCCACCTCAGAAGCAGAAGCAGAAGGAGCTGAAATAATAGAAGAAGAGGGGATGAGTAGACCGGGTCTCATCATCCTAAGAAAAGGATTAGAGATCATGTGGGTGGGAGTTATCGGTGTCTTACCTCTCTCGAGAGAAATGGGCGCCGGGACAAGAGGAGCTTGCACAAAAGTACCAAAGAAATCACTAAAGGGAGAAGCCTCAGTAAGATTTGGCTTTTTAACTAAGGTAACAAAAGGCTCTTCTTCTTCCTCTTCCATGAGTGTGACAGCCTCTGCCCGTCATTCTTCTTCAGATAGTAAACCCAAGGTGGAAAAATTAGGATTCAATCGGCGGTCACGCAACCATTCTTCCCCAAGATTATTGACAAAGGACTTAGTCATAGCAGGATTCTTGTACATAAAGGCTGGAAGAAGAGCATCAGCTGAAATATAGGAAATAAACACCATTATAAAAGAGACATACTAATCAGTAAATGAGAAGTGAAATGGTCATACATACCAAAAGAACTATCCAAAGGAGTGTCAATGTTGCCTATCCCAAAGGGAAACATCAAACCCTCCACAATCAGATGCGGCAAGCTGAATTTTGCTCCCCTTAGTTTAGATAGGGCAAAAGCAACAGAAGGATCGTTAAGAAGATTCTGAGTGCTAGGAAGTGGAGGCAGATCATATATCCATTGAATAGGAAATGGAGGAGGAGAAGGGAGACGCATATAGAAAAACTTGTGATACCATTCCCCCTGAGGAGGAATTCGGTTGAACAAAATGGCCTTGGGACGAGTTTGGAATTTGAAAACACCAACATCTACCCGACGAGGGACAAAAAAGTGATGAAAAAGACGAGGAGACAAGGGAAAATCCAACAGTTTGGATACCCCGATAAAGCCCATGAGGATAGAAAAGGATTAAGGGACGAACTGATTTAGTGGAATATTAAAATAGAGACTAACATCACAGAAGAAAGAGTGAAGAGGAAATCGAAAACCTTGTAGAACTTGGTCTCGGAAGATAGATATACACCCTAAAGGAGGAAGATGCGGACCCTCATGGGGAGCGGGACGGATTATATAAGAAGGAAAATCATAGGCCGCCTGTAAGTCCACTTCTTCTGTATCTATAAGGTTGGAAACACACGAGAGAAACCATGCAGGAGGAGAAGCTGCCATAGAGAGACGATAAAAGAAAGAGGAATCAAGGAAGAGGAAAAAAGATGGAGGAAAGCGGAAGAAAACTTCGTAAACCCTTATTTTTCCTTCGACCCTGCGCTAAAACCCTCAAATAGAAACAGCAGGAGAAAAGAAGAAAAGAAAAGATATTTAGAAATTCCAACCGTCATAAATGAGTGATAAAATCAAAAGAAAGAGGTAAGGTTAAGTAATCTTCCTTAAAAAATATGCAAAGTTTCCCTAGAACCAATTCTTGAGAAAGCTTGGAGGATATAAAGAAAAATTAATCTAGTAATTATAGGGTCAGGTTATAGGTGTAATAAAATAAGGAGAAGTTAAGCGCGAAGCAGCAGGCAAGACTTAGTTAGAGATTACTGGATACGGTCTGTAAATACGAAGCGGGCGGTTCTGATGGATCGGCCGAGACAAAGAGCACGCTAGTATGTCGACCAAAAGCTTATCATAATGAGTCAAATAATATACACTATGATAAAACCATATAAGACTCGATTAATACGTGAAAAGGACATATGAAGACATAGGGGTAAACTGATCAAGTAAAATAAATTGACCAATATTAGGGACATCATGATAGAACTGTGTCAAATCATGCGAGACATAGCTACGCTATGAAATATCAGGCGATATTTATCAATCTTGATATATACCGTCCGGTCATGAGGAAACGATCTAAGACGTGACAATCTGTTGGGAAAGGTTGTAGGGTGACAAACCAAACAACATTGGACACATTTATATAAAACAGATAACTATCATGAGAAAGAGTAAAATTAACAACAAAAAGGGAATAATCAGCGTTACGTGAGATCGTCATTACAAAGTTTCTGCCCTCCTCTTTACAAGAATTTGAATTCAAGTCAAAGTCAGCTTAGGGTACAGATCATGGGGTTTGTTCTCAATAAGTTTGCGACGGTTTAGGAAATTAGGAGGAGGGACACGAGCTAAGTAGCTCTCCTCTTGTAACTGGTGAACCGCCTCTTTCGCTCTCGCAGTAAAGGCTGACAAGATGGACTTCACGATCGGCCTGTTGAATTCGGGAAATTCAATCATGGCAGTGGCCCGCTCCCTGTAACGAGTATATTCGTTATCCTTGTATACCACCAAAGCCATTTGGGAAGTCTTCAATTCAGCTTCTTTGGCAGAAACCTCGGTCTTAACTGAGTTAAGGGAGGTGTTCAAGGAAGTTATTTCATCTTCCTTCAGCTGCAAGGCTTTGAGTTTTTCAGTCAATTCTGCCTCATAATTATCCTTTAGTTCGCCAAGTTTGGAAGTCAATTCCCGGTTAAGGTCCGTAACTGATTTAAATTGTGCTTGAAGATTTTCAATTTGCGCTTCGAGTTGTTTCTTGGCAGCAGCAAAAAATGCAACAGAAGATAACTCAGCAACCTCTTGTCTTAGCTTGTCATTTTCAGACTTCAACCTCTTGTTCTCAGTATATAAGTTATGCATCAGTCGAGAAAAACCCATATTTTCTATCCATTGCTGGAAGTATAATAAAAAGTCATAAGATAATAGTTGAGAAATAGAAAGCAGGCATTAGTAAGCACACCTGATTCTCCTTATGAGAGAAACGATCAACTGCCTCAGGAATAGAGAGCTCCTCAAAAAGGGGACGAACTTCATCCCAATCGCTAGCAAAAGAGCCCCCTAGTAATATGGGAAGAACGGGAATGGTGGAAGGACCAACAGAGAAGGAGGAAGTAGGAATGGATGGGGGGCAAAGACTAAATAAGAAGAAGGTGAGGAAGGTAAAGACCCAGAAGTCGGAATAGACAAGGGAAAAGTGAAAGATACATCACCAGAAGCACTGGCATTAGAGAAGGGTGAGGCAGGAAAACTAAGGGAAGGATAGAGTTCCGCCAACGTCGGTTCATCAGAAGGAAGGTCAGCCGAAGCAAAACCCTCTGAAACTAGCTCGTCAACAGGGAGGATGAGCCTCCTTTTTGATGGAGGAGCTCTGGTAAGTTTGCGTCCTGGGCGTTTGCCCTTAGAAAGTTCATTTATCAATTTACTAGAGCTGCTAGGAGACGTGAGCTCAATGAGGGGAAGAGGGGCAGATGAGAAGACAGCAGCAGCCGCTGGTGAAGTAACAGCGGGTAAAGAACTGGCAAGGATCTCTGCAGAAGGACCTTCAGGAGCTTCAAGAGCTTCAAGAACGCCCAAAGAACTGGGTACTTCGGCTAAAGGGGCTGGTTCTTCGATTGGAGGGGGAAGAACAATGGCAGCCAGAAGTTCGGCTTCTTTGGCGCGAATGACATCCTCTTCCAGACGTAATTCTTCATTAATCAGAGCGTCATAAAAGCTTTCCACTGCATAGAAAAGAGAATAGTTTAGTTAGTTAAAAGCAAGAAGGAAGAAACAAGGTGTTACTTAAAGGAACTCGAGTATCGGGTTTGACGGGGCTTAAGCCAAACAAGTATAGGAGATCAACCCATAGCCACTTAAGAATAGAAAGTCGATGATTTAACAATTTCTCACAATAGATAGGGAAAGAAGGATGAAGATGAAACTCCTTGACGTCGGGCAAGGGGGCCAAGAAAGATTTCCAAGCATGAGACCAAGGAATGGGTCCTGGAAACTTTAAGAAGAAAAAACAGGATTTCCAAGCTTTGAGGGGCGAGGCCATATCCCCAAAAAGAACCATTTTAGTCCACGAATGAAACAGGAAGACACCAGGTTCCGAACATTTGGGATAAGAGAACATGAAAAAATTTTGAGGAGTAGGAGGAATGTCCCGCAAGCGAAACAGTATGTAAGTACCACACAGATAACGGAATGCGTTGGGGGCAAATTGTTGTAAAGGAATATCAAAATACTGGCTTATTTCAATCAAGAAAGGAGGGATAGGAAACCTTAAACCCCCTATCAACTGATCCTTGAAAAATGTTACACAATCAGCAGGGGGACGATGAGGGTGATCATCCGGGTTTGGGATTATGATGCCATACTCTCGAGGAATCTCATACTGACGACGGATAGCCAGCCTAGCAATTTTATCAAAGGAAGAAGACATATGGACATACCACGAGGCAATTGCTTCCTCAGCCATGGACAAAAGTATAGGCTAGTGAAACAATAGATTACTTACTGAAGACAAGAAAGAAGATCGCCAAGAAATGATGAGCACGGGGTTTGGTTGAAGACTGCAACAAGAAAAGAACTCTAGAGAAGAGAAAAGAAGGGACAAAGTTTAAAAGGAGACGAAGGGTTTAGGGTTTGAAAAGCACACAACCATCGTCAGATCAAAACCTTTTTTTATCTCAGCAGACGCTGAGAATCACAAGAGAAAGGCGAGAGGCCCACGTGATGTGACGGTCAGAAAAAGTATGTGTCATATCATCATAAAAAACATTTATATTGGATGTGACGGATCGGATCACGCTGGGGTTGGTAACGCCTCGTGGTACGCTTCTAACATTCTCTCACCCAAAGAAGAGCTAATCACCAGCTAGGAAGCTTCGAAAGAAGACGTAATTAGATGGATATAATAAAGTAGAAAGGACTGATTTTCTTGACTAAGTCCAAGCTAAGGACAAAAACTTTTAAGGATGGAGATTTAGGCGAATAACAGATTTTGAATTAACGTCCTTATGAAATGCAAACTAATATTGATCAAAATAATTTTATATTAGCTGGTATAACTTTGGTTATGCTAGGTAAGTATAATATTGATTTCAATCAGCGAAACAATATTGGCTGGCATAATATTAGCTATAATATAGAAGTATTCCAATAGTTAAGATAGCCTCGGCCATGACAAACGACACATAAAACATAAGGAGAGGTAATAAGCACCACATCACATTTATTCTTATAAATCAAGAGGATTCAATAGAATCACTTAATTCAGTACAAGAGGTTGTTTTCGTACAATATTACATTTCCCTTCAAAACAGTAAGCCTCAGACAAATAACAAAAATTACAGACATAAGCTCTTGAGACACTTGGAATATCTCAGTCCCACTAGATTCAAACTTACCAGGGAGCAGAGATGGAAATATTGTACCTCGTCTAGGCTTATCAAGGCACATAAGTGGCAATATTTTGCCCTGGACGAAGGAAACAATGAAGCAGAAAGACTCAAGGGCAAGGGGAAGGGGATGGGTCTATTCAGACCATGATGAAAAAGTAAATGTAAAAACCACTTCCCCTCTCAAGCCCTAGAGCTCTGCAAGTGAAGCAACCAAGCATAGCCCAAGGGTAACATGTGTTGTGCCCTTCACACAACATCCATGGGTTATTTAGTTGCCTCTTCATAAGTAGTGAGAATCCCTCTGAAGTCCCTCGAGCCTTCAGAAACTGGACACCTTTGGATGAAAAGTTTGGATTGTGAAGCTTCATCTCTTAAGACAATCCCTTGAACCCTAGAGGAAGCTGGAGCAAAAATCCCAATAAACTCATATATAGATCTCACCTTGTCCGACAAAAGTCGCCTCCAAAGAGGAGGATCCGAGACCATAACCTTAGCAGTGAAAGGCGGCAAGGAAGGAAAAGAACTGAGATGGGTGGTGGATGAAGAGAAAGTTGTAGCCCTATTTAAAGGATCAAAAGGCTCACAGGATCACTATACTTGGTTTAATGAGACAGTTGTACACAAAATCTGTGAGGTCATTTCAATATTTGGAGCAGAATCACGGGTAGGAAAAGACAAAACCAGACTTATGTCTAGTCAGTCGTCTACACCTCCTTCGACTAGACATGAAGGGAAGGCTAGTAATATGGGTTAAGTTTCGTGGGTCCCCGATAAGGAAAGGAAAGGAAGTAATAAACCCAAGGAGATAAAATAATATCGGTCGGGATATACCTCCAAGGGAGGTAAGTTTATATCGACCGTAATATGCTTCCCACGAGGAAGATCTATATACCTCAAAGGAGGTAGGCTAATATCGACCGGGATAGGCCTTCGAGGGGGAAAGATCCATATCACTTGGCGTATACCTCAAAGGAGGTAGGCTAATATCGGCCAGGATATGCCTTCAAGGGAGAAATATCTATATACCTCAAAGCAGGTAGGCTAATATCGGCCAGGATATACCTCCAAGGGAGGTGAGTTTGTATCGATCGAAATATGCTTCCCAGGAGGAAGATCTGTATACCTCAAAGGAGGTAGGCTAATATCGGTCGGGATATACCTCCAAAGGAAGTAAGTTTGTATCGATCGAAATATGCTTCCCAGGAGGAAGATCTGTATACCTCAAAGGAGGTAGGCTAATATCGGTCGGGATATACCTCCAAGGGAGGTGAGTTTGTATCGATCGAAATATGCTTCCCAGGAGGAAGATCTATATACCTCAAAGGAGGTAGGCTAATATCGGCCAGGATATACCTCCAAGGGAGGTGAGTTTGTATCGATCGAAATATGCTTCCCAGGAGGAAGATCTGTATACCTCAAAGGAGGTAGGCGAATATCGGCCGGGATATACCTCCAAGGGAGGTAAGTTTGTATCGATCGAAATATGCTTCCCAGGAGGAAGATATGTATACCTCAAAGGAGGTAGGCTAATATCGGTCGGGATATACCTCCAAGGGAGGTAAGTTTGTATCGATCGAAATATACTTCCCAGGAAAAAGATCTATATACCTCAAAGGAGGTAGACTAATATCGGCCGGGATATGCCTTCAAGGGGGAAAGATCTATATACCTCAAAGGAGGTAGGCTAATATCGGCCGGGATATGCCTTCAAAGGGGAAAGATCCATATCACTTGGCGTATACCTCAAAGGAAGTAGGCTAATATCAGCCGGGAGATACTTCTGAAGCATGTAGAATAGTATCGACCGAGAAATGCCCTAAAGAAGGAATGTTAACATTAGCCAGGTCGACCAACACCTTGGAAAAATACTTGATAAGATATGACCTATTGCTAGTTAGGATAATTAACATAGAAGGGCGCGAACAGAAGCCTAATGAGGAAGGATAAAGATAAATATTTCAAATAAGATAATTAATGAGGATATCTGCAATATGTAACCACATGACAGGTGTTATATATTTCATTGGGAAATGTACTTTTAGATTATTTTGCAGGTGCTAAACGACAAAGGAGGTACATCTGGGGTACAAGAAAGATTCCTTAAAAGTCATTTATCATAAGTACGCAGCTTACGTCATCCCATAACAAACTCTAACAAACCGGGGTCCACTTCATGACTACGGAGGTTATATGAAGTGGTATAAAAAGGGGAATCCTCTCCGTTGGCAAGGTAAGTTCAGATAATCGTGCACATTCATAACCCTAATTTTTCAACTACTATTCATCTTCTTTCTCTTTCTTCCACACCGAGAGAGATTACTGACTTGAGCGTTGAAGGGCCTAGCCAGGGATTCCCACCTCGGTCTTAGGTCACTGACGGTAGTGTTGGTTGGTCTCTTGTGCGCAGGAAGTCTTGGAAGCTTCGGATCTGGGTTTTTTCTCTTCAGATTTGGATTTCCTCTTCGCCATCGAGCCTTCGTAGAGGAGGACCTTCGGTGACTCTATTTTTCCCGATCCGCTTTGGGTTTCTCGGATCGACGTTCTACGAGTATTATTCTTCATCAGCGTAGTGGGTTTCCTTCTTCCGGATCTTCGCCTTGTTCAGCTTCTCAGACAGGATCGGTGGCCATTAAAGAGGGAATATGTAACCTCCATAAGGTGGTACACACATGTGCCAACTATAATGATGTGGCACATTATCATTGGCCACTTAATGTCAAGTCACAAATGATGTGGTATAAAGTCAAGTCAAACTTGACTCTTCCTCTTCCTCTCAAGTCAAGTCAAACTTGACTTAATCTCTCTCATGGTTGATCTAATCCAACCATTTAATTCAAGCCAATTTAATATAATGAATCTAATTCACTTAATTAAATTGATTCAATGAGTCATAATCTAAATTAGACTCATTGAACACATGAATCAACTTGAGTCCAACTCAATTAGCCCAATTAGGATTACTCTTAATCCAATTTGATTCATCAGATGAATCTAATCCTCTTGGTTCATCATATGAACCTAATCTCCATCTAATTGTCCTTAGTGTGTGACCCTATAGGTTCTTGTAACGTTGGCAATGCCCCTAAACCCATTTAGGAGCATAAGTAATGAGCGGTATCTAGCAACACATCATTACTACCCAAGTCACAAGAATGTTGAGATCCAACATCACCTTGTGACTCCTCACAATATATGACAAATGTCCTTCTATCCTAGACATCTAGATTGATCAATGTGAGGCATAGACCGTGTCATCCTTTGACCAATCTAAATCTTGATCTCCAAGTAGACTCACTAAAACAAATGAGCTCAATATCTCATATTGACTCATTTGGGCATGGCCATGCACTTCGTGGTCTCACTCTATCAAGAATATCGATGTTGCTCCTGTCATATAGGATGGATAGATCCCATCTACATCACTCACATCCCTCTGCATAATTCGTTACATACTCAGTAATCGCCTTTATAGTCCACCCAGTTACGGGTGACGTTTGACGAAACCAAAGTACATAACTCCTTATGTAGGGATCCATAGTGACTTCAGGTCTAAGGACTAGTAGTCATACTAATAGCCACATGAGAAAGTATATGACACTCATATAACGATCCATGATACTTTCTCATGGCGGGTCATTCAGTATACATTCTCCAATGCATACCCATGTGTCAACTTGATATCTCTATATCCATGACTTGTGAGATCAAGTCATCGAGTTGACCTACATGCTAGTCTTATTGCATTAACATTATCCCTGAATGTTAATACTCGACTAGGAATGATTAAGAGTAGTATTCCCTATATCATCTCACTATCGGTTCAACTAACCGATTGATATAGGTAAGAACCTTCTACTCAAGGACGCTATTATACTTAGTTTATTTGGCACCAATACAAGTAAGTATAATAACCAAAAAAAATAAATGTCTTTATTTATATAAGAATATGATACAACAAGTCCATAATACAATCATCAAATGATTGACTCTAGGGCTCTAACTAACAATCTCCCACTAGCACTAGTGTCAATCAGTGTAGGCTCTAAGCCCCAATGACCTAGTGTGACCATCATGCTTCCTCTGTGCCAAAGCCTTGGTCAAGGGATCTGCGATGTTAGCCTCTGTAGGTACTCTATAAATCTTCACATCTCCTCTCTCGATAATCTCTTGAATGAGATGGAAGCGTCGTAGTATGTGTTTGGTCCGCTGGTGTAAGCGAGGTTCCTTCGCTTGTGCTATAGCTCCATTGTTGTCACAATAGAGCTCAATAGGGTCAGCGATACTGGGAACCACTCCAAGTTCAGTGATGAACTTGCGGATCCAAACTGCCTCTTTTGCTGCCTCTGATGCAGCAATGTACTCGGCCTCTGTCATAGAATCAGCTACTGTGTCCTCTTCGAACTCTTCCAGCTCACAGCACCACCATTTATGCAAAATACGAACCCTGACTGCGATCGATAATCATCCTGGTCAGTCTGGAAGCTAGCATCACTGTAACCCTATACAGCTAGCTCGTCATTGCCTCCATATATCAAGAAATATTCTTTAGTCTTTCTTAAGTACTTAACAATATTCTTGACCGCTATCTAATGACTTTCACCTAGATCTGACTGGTATCTGCTCATCATGCTCAAAGCATACGAGACATCAGGTCGAGTACATAGTATGGCGTACATGATAGATCCTATGGCTGAGGCATAAGGGATCTAATCCATGCGATCTCTCTCCTCTCTAGAAGAGGGACCTTGAGTCTTCGAAAGATTCACGCCATGTGACATCGGCAGAAATCCCTTCTTGGAGTTCTGCATGGCAAACCGAAGGAGTACCTTGTCAATATATGTACTCTGACTTAGGTCAAACAATCTCTTAGATCTATCTCTATAGATCTATATCCCTAGAATGCGGAATGCCTCACCTAAGTCCTTCATTGAGAAGCAAATCCCTAGCCAGGTCTTGACAGACTGAAGCATAGGGATGTCCTTCCCAATGAGTAGTATGTCATCCACATACAATATGAGGAAGACAACTATATTCCCTATAACCTTCTTGTAGACACAAGGCTCATCTTCGTTCTTGATGAAACCAAACTATTTGATTGCATCATCGAATTGAAGATTCCAGCTCCGAGAAGCTTGCTTTAGTCCATAAATGGACCTATGCAGCTTGCATACTCTGCTAGTATGCTGTGGATCTACAAAACCCTCAAGTTGTGTCATGTACACATCCTCGAGCAGGTTTCCATTTAGAAACGCGGTTTTGACATCCATCTGCCATATCTCACAGTCATGGTAAGCTGCAATAGCAAACATGATCCGAATGGACTTAAACATCGCTACTGGAGAAAAAGTTTCATCATAGTCAATACCATGAATCTGTTTGAAACCTTTAGCTACCAAGCGACCCTTATAGATAAGTCCATCCATGTCAGTCTTTCTCTTAAAGATCCACTTACACCCAATGGGTTTTACCCCTTCAGGTGGATCAACCAAAGTCCATACTTGGTTGGTGTACATGGATTCCATCTCGGATCTCATGGCCTCTAGCCATTTCTCAGAATCTGGTCTCATCACAGCTTCCTGATAAGTGGTAGGCTCATCCTTTATGAGCACAACGTCATCATGTTCAGACAAGAGAAATGAGTATCTCTCAGGCTGACGACGTACCCTATCAGACCTGCGAAGAGGTATGTCTACTTGAACTGGTTGTTGTTCCTCAACTCCTTGTGGAACAACATCATCCACAACACTTTATGGTTCTAGTTCAACTTCCATCGAGGCTTCAGTGCTATTGTTCGCATCTTGAACTTCTTTAAAATCAAACGTGCTCCCACTAGTCTTTCTAGAAACAAAGTCCCTTTTTAGAAAGACCCCAGTCTTTGCCACAACTACCTTGTGCTGACTGGGAATGTAGAAGTAATATCCCTTAGTTTCCTTGGGATATCCAATAAAGTAGCACTTGTCGAATTTGGGTCCTAATTTGTATGAGACTTGACGTCTAACGTAAGCCTCACAACCCCAAATCCTCATGAAAGACACCTGGGCATCTCTCCCATCCCATATCCTATATGGTGTCTTTATCACGGTCTTGGATGGAACTCGGTTGAGTATAAAAGCTGTCGTATCTAGAGCATAGCCCCAAAGGAATATCGGAAGATCTGTGTGACTCATCATAAATCGTATCATATCTAATAGGGTACGATTCCTCCTTTCTGATACACCATTCCACTGTGGTGTTCTAGGAGGAATGAGTTGGGATAGGATCCCACACTCAGTTAGATAGTCACGAAACTCATGGCTAAGGTATTCTCCACCTCGATCTGATCGAAGTATCTTAATACTCTTGCCAAGCTAGTTCTGTACTTCATTCTTGAATTCTTTGAACTTTTCAAAGGATTCTGACTTATGTGTCATCAAGTACACATAACCATATCTACTGAAGTCATCAGTAAATATGATGAAGTACCTATAACCACCTCTAGCAGCGACATTGAAAGGGTCACATACATCACTATGTATAAGTCCTAACAAATCAGTCTCTCTTTCGCTGTACCCACTAAAGGGAGTCTTGGGAATCTTGCCTAGTAGGAATGACTCGAACGTCTCATAAGATTCAAAATCAAATGAGTCCAGCAAACCATCCTTATGGAGCTGGGATAAGCGCTTGTCATTTATATGACCTAAGCGACAGTGCCAGAGATAGGTTTGGTTCATGTCATTTGACTTGAACCTCTTGGTATTTATGTTATAGATAGGGCTTTCAAGGTCTAGAATGTAGAGTCCGTTCATCAGAGGTGCACTACAATAGAACATATCTTTTAAATAAACTGAACATTTGTCCTTTATTATAAAAGAGAAACCTTTCTTATCCAAACAATAAACTGAAATTATGTTCTTAGTTAATGCAAGCACATAACAACATTCATCTAATTCTAATACAAGCCCAGAGGGCAGAGATAGATGATAAGTCCCTACAGCAACAGCAGCAACCCGTGCTCCATTGCCTACGCGTAGGTCCACCTCGCCCTTCGCCAATGCCCTGCTATTTCTCAGCGCCTGCACATTAGTACAAATGTGAGAAGCACATCCGGTATCTAATACCCATGATGAAGAAATAGATAGATTGACTTCTATAACATATATACCTGAAGTGGAAGTCTCACTTCGCTTCTTCTTAAGATCTTCCAGGTACACCTTGCAGTTCCTCTTCCAGTGCCCGGTCTGACCGCAGTGGAAGCAGGTAGCATCCTTGGCAACCCCTCCTTTAGGCTTCAGTGTCTTGCCTTTGCCTTTGGCTTGGAACTTTCCCTTGCCTTTGGGCTTGCCCTTGCCCTTGTGTTTCGAACCATCGAACAGAGTGGGGCTTTATCTCAGCAGTTCTTAACATGCTAAGCAGCTCGGGCAGTGGCTTGTCAATTTTGTTCATATTGTAGTTTAGAACGAACTGACTATAGCTATCCGGCAAGGATTGCAAGATTAGGTCAGTGGCCAGCTCTTGGCCAAGCGGGAATCCCAACCTCTGTAGGTTTTCTATGTACCCAATCATTTTGAGTACATATGGGTCTACGGGAGCCCCATCTGACATCTTGCACTGAAATAGTACCCTTGAGATCTCAAATCTCTCGTGCCACGCTTGTCCTTGATACAGTTAACGAAGATGTTCAACCATATCGTAAGCGCCCATCAACTCGTGTTGCTTCTGAAGCTCAAAGTTCATGGTCGCGAGCATTATACAGGACACATCTAATGCGTCATCTTGATGCTTCTTGTAAGTATCTTTGTCTGCTCGCGTGGCATTGGCAGGAGGAGCCTACGGAATGGGATGCTCCAGAACGTACAGTTTACGTTCCTGGGTGAGAACTATTCTCAAGTTCCTGTACCAGTCCAGAAAATTTGCTTCGTTGAGCTTGTCCTTCTTAAGGACAGAACGCAGAGAGAAGGTGTTCGTATTCGACGTCATGGTTATCTACAACAGAAAAATGCAGAAAATAAATATCATATTCTTTTAAATCATTTAGGCCTTTAACTAAATGATGCTCCCACTGAATTCTATAATTCATGTGGGACAAGATCCACATCATACTAACCCTTGAGTTAGCTTTGGCTAATACGCCTAAGATTTAGTATGATCGGTAGGTAACGATTTACCAATTATATCTCTATGCAACTCTTGTTTATAGGATCATTATCCGCAGTTACATTAAAACTTGAGTTAGCTTTAGCTAATACACCCAAGAATTAATATAAATGTGATTATGTCCTATATTTCCAACCGTTGGAAGAATGCCTATAGTTGTACTCGATCCAACCGAGTTAACTAGGAATACTCAATCTAATTGAGTTTTTACTCGCCCATGTGTTAATAAGCGGGACCAAGATTGTCCCTCCGTACCCTACCAAGATAATATGTGTTGCTCTGCTTTAGCAGATTCAACAACACATGTGATCGAGGTAGTGATAGGTATCACGGCACGGTAGGCATTAGAGTTGATGCGATTGAGATCTAATCTAATCGAGAGGGTGCATCTTGTACATGATTTAGATCTAATCAATCGTTAGGCACTAATTAATTACTAATCATGCATCACATACACACAAGCAATTAATTAAATTTATTTGTGATTAGTCATGGCCCTACTACGATCTTCTCAAGCCAATGAGAAGATCGGATGGTCAACCTAAGGTCAACAGCTTCTCAAACTCCTCCCTTTAACCACCTTGTGTTGCTTGCGCCTTCCTCGTAACTCCGTCTCGAGTGGACCTTCCACCGCTCCAATTTTGTACATTATAATTATGAAACTCGAGTTACATTCGAGTCTAAACTAATTTACAACAAGAATATAAAATAGAGAAAGGCACGACGCGCAGGTTGTGAATCAAATATACAACACACACAACACAAATGACGGCGTGCAGGCCGTAATATGAATTACAACACATTTCCAATCAGATTGGATCATTTTGGGCCATGTGTTGGTGCGGGAAGCATCCGACGATCGAACTCGTGTTTTGATAATGGCAAAGGATTCAAAGTTAAGGTGTCTTTGTGATCTAACAAGTCTGCTTGAGCATTTCAGGAAAGTCCTAGCTGCGGTTAGGCAAAGGGAAAACCCTAGGTCATAGGGGGTGGTAACCCTATGCGGAAAGTCTTGGCAGGTCGATGGCTTCAGGCAAAAGTCCTAGGGGGTGGTAACCCTAGGTGGAAAGCCCTGGTGTCGCGAACTAGGTAAAAGACTGGACTAGCCGGGAAACGGATGTCCAGCAGAAAGTATGGAAGCATCGAGTGCTGAGCAAAAGTTCAGTCGATCTGGAGGATCGTACTGCAACAGGTAAATCTCCTGAGTGGAGTAGGTGAGGGCGCGTTCCCCGTAGAGGGAACAGTAGGCGTCGGGTCGACCTAGGGTTTCCGGACGGAAATCCGAAGTCAGACCTGGACAGTTCGGAGACTGTCATATTATTCTTTATCATATTCATACTATTGTTTTATGCTAACCTTGTGTTGCAGGATATTGTTTGGGACTAACATGTCTTGTAGGTACAAAATAATGATGTTTCCCTCGGATAAACAGTGTCTAAGGCGCCTCCTTGGGGCTTGGAGGCGCCTCGGGTGCAAAAGCTGACCTGGCCGCGAAGCAGGGCTGAAGGCGCCTCGGTTGGCTATGGAGGCGCCTTGGAAGGCGCCTTGAAGACCTATGAAGGCGCCTTCAAGGTGATAAGCACAGAACAGTCAGCGCTCATCTGCACGGTGGACTCGGAGCTATGGAGGCGCCTTCGGAGGCTTCCAAGGTGCCTTGGACACTCTTTATAAGGGGGTTTCGAGCAGCACCTCAGAACAACTGATTACAAGTGATCGTGCTTCAATTGGCTGCTAAACGCGACATCCCGAGAAAGCTTCAACTCGACTCAACGATCCGACACTTCGATATCCTTAGATTCTGTCGTCGGTATTGTATTTCTTTAATTAAGCAAATTGTTCTAAGTTTGTAATATTTATCGAGCTTATAGTTGTTGCCCACGGAAAGCGATCAAGGATCGCGGGCCTTCGAGTAGGAGTCGCCTTAGTCTTCGAACGAAGTAATTCCTTGTGTCTCTGTGTTTGATTGTTTTTATTCCGCTGCTTATTACTCTGATAGTTTCTCGTACGATTTACGAATTCAAAAAATGAAATAGCCGCGAGCACTATTCACCCCCCCCTCTAGCGCGTCTCGATCCAACAATTGGTATCAGAGCGGGGTTGTTTTGAATTGGTGCAACCACCATTCAAAACATTTTTTTTTTCGTGGTATTTTTTGTTTTTTCGGAGTCAATTAGAAATTAGCTAAGTAGCTAAAATTCTAATTCTTTTCAAAATCGGTGTTGCTCAAAGTTGGTCAAAACCACTTGAGTTCGTTTTTTTTCTATTCTTCCCACATTACTAATCCAAGACTCAGTCTTGGAACAGATCTTCTTGTTTTTGTTTTATTGTTAGATTTATATGACCCAACAAGAAGGATATAGCACTGTTCGTCCCCCACTATTTTTTGGAGAAGACTTCGAATATTGGAAGGGGTGAATGGAGATATATCTGAAGATCCAGTTCGACACCTGGATGATAGTCAAGACGGGGCTGCGACTACCAACTGATACAGATGGCAAGCCTACATCCTGTGAGAATTGGGAGCCAGACCTTATCAAAAAGGTGGAAGCCGATGCCAAAGCCACTTGCACCCTCCAGTGTGGTCTAACCAAGGAGGAGCTCAACAGAGTTAGTTCGTTCTCTTCCGCAAAGGAGCTATGGGAGAAACTGATCGAACTCCACGAGGGCACTTCCGACACTAAGGTAAGTAAAAGGGATCTTTTACTTAATAAATTGTATAACTTAAAAAATGCAGGAAAATGAGACGGCGAGCCAGTTACACGCTCGAATTCAAGATATTCTGAACTCCCTTCACGGAATCGGGCAGAAGGTAGAAAATAGGGATATAATAAGGTATGCTCTTAACTCGTTTCCTAGGAGTACATTGTGGGCATCAATGGTAGATGCCTACAAAGTCTCCAAGGACTTATCTTCTTTAAAGTTAGATGAACTATTTAGTGAATTTGAACTTCATGAACAAACTAATGCACAGCCAATCGAGAAGGGTATTGCTTTGGTTGCAGGTACTAGTCGAACACGGGAACCAAGAGTACGGTGAAAAATTGAACCGGAATCAGAAGACGAACCCGACTCAGAAAATTCAGAAGACGAACTGACCAGTGAACTCGTGAACCTCGTGAAAAAGCTCTACAAGAAGAAAAAGGGCTTCAACAAGAAAGACCTGAAAAAGGCAGTACAATCCAAGGAGGTCCAACCGAGTTACGTTCGAAGGTAAAGTTTGAAGTTACCTGCTACGGGTGCAATCAGAAAGGGCATATCAAGGCCAACTGCCCTAACCAAAAGGAAGCCAAAAAGTAAAGAAGAAAGAAGACCCTGAAGGCAACTTGGGACGAATCTTCTTCGGAAGACGACGACGACGAACTCGATCAGACAAGTTTACTTGCATTGATGGTCCGGGACCAGATCGTCGAATCCGAGAGCGAGAGCGAGTCAGAGGTCGAGTCCGAGCGAAGCCACGGATCCGCATTCGTTTCCGAAGGGCCAGACTCCACTGTAAGTATTCTGAGGCTTAATAATTTAGTCAATTATTTATTACGCAAGTTAGCTAAGTCAAACCTTAGGATTAAATCACTTCTAAAGGAAGTAGCTGTCCTTAAAGAAGTGACTAACACTAAATCCTTACCTGATCAAGTTCAGACTGGAAATTCAACTCAAGTTCAAAAACTTAAGGAAGAAAATTCTAGTTTGAAAAATCAGGTCAAAGATTTAAAAAATACCTTAGAACGGTTTTCTTTGGGCTCCAAGAATCTGGACCTAATTCTTGGGACACAAAGAGCCGTTTACAATAGAACTGGCTAGGATATAAAAGTAAAAAAGAAATATAAATCTTATTTATCCTTAATAAACAAACAAAGTAGTAAATCAGTCCAAGCATGGGTCCCCAAGTCCAAATTGATCAATCAAGTTGGACTTGGCCAATACTGGGTTCCAAAGGATCAAATACACTACCTCGATAAACCATATCGAGGCCATGATCCAGGGGGAGCAAAAAAAAAAACGATCTCAAAAATTTGAAATTTAAATTCAAAATTCAAAAAATCAAAATCAAATTAAAAATTCAAAATTAAATTATAAATTCAAAATTCAAAATCAAATTAAAATTTTGAAATTAAATTATAAATTCAAAATTCAAAATTCAAAATCAAATTAAAAATTCGAAATTAAATTATAAATTCAAAATTCAAAATTCAAAATCAAATTCAAAATTCAAAATTAAATTATAAATTCAAAATTCAAAATCAAATTAAAAATTTAAAATTAAATTATAAATTTAAAATTCAAAATTCAAAATCAAATTAAAAATTAGAAGTTAAATTAAAAATTCAAAAAATCAAAATCAAATTAAAAATTCAAAGTTAAATTAAAAACTCAAAATCAAATATAGATGGAGGATCCAGACTAGCTGGCACCCCCAACTGAACTACCCGACAGGGTAACTGAACCTAATCTACCCGAAATGGGTAAAACAAGAGTAGATTACCCGGCAGGGTAATTAAGGTTAGATTAAAACGGGCTAGGTTCAACTTGACCCACAGTACTGGTGAAGTTTTTGGATGATAGTACGTTAGGGAAGCTTGGGCATCGCATGTCTAGGAAGATATGGCTTCGACCTGGTGCATTTGGCCAAGTGGAACTGACCGAAGCTACCCTTAAATGGATCCTAACTAGTTAGACCAAGGATTAGTATTAAGTTCAATGGGTAGGACTATTTGGGAAACCTCGAAGGCATGGTTACTTTAATGAGTTCCTTGTGACTCACCATAGCCCAGAAGTTTATCCAAAGAATGTTTACTTGTTGAACCCAAAGCTAAACCTGAATCTAACACAAAGTTAAATCAGACCCTTAAATTCAACAATAATTCATCTCACAACAATTATAGGGTTCCTTGATTGACAATTTAGATCGGGTGAGATGACTAAGAAATTAAATTATGAAAATTGACTCGAACTTAAATCAAGTTAATTAACAATTAAATTATTTTTAATTAACTTGAATTATTTTCAAAACCAAAATTATTTTAAAACTCAAATTTCAAAATTATTTTTAAAACTCAAATTTCAAAATTATTTTAAAACTCAAATTCCAAAATTATTTTTAAAACTCAAATTTCAAAATTATTTTAAAACTCAATTTCAAAATTATTTTTAAAACTCAAATTTCAAAATTATTTTAAAACTCAATTTCAAAATTATTTTAAAACTCAATTTCAAAATTATTTTAAAACTCAAATTTCAAAATTATTTTTAAAACTCAATTTCAAAATTATTTTAAAACTCAAATTTCAAAATTATTTTAAAACTCAAATTTCAAAATTATTTTTAAAACTCAATTTCAAAATTATTTTTAAAACTCAAATTTCAAAATTATTTTTAAAACTCAAATTTCAAAATTATTTTAAAACTCAAATTTCAAAATTATTTAACTTTAAAATTAAAATTATTAATTAACTTTAAAATTATTTCTCAAAATTAATTAACTTTAAAATTATCTTTGTCAAAATTTAATTAACCTAAATCATGTAAAATATGTGTTGATTTAAAATTAATTCAACCAAAAAATAAATAAATATTTAGGGACACGTGGCACATGAAGGCGCCTCCCTCAAGGAGGAGGCGCCCTCAAGCAGCGGCGGGAAATTTCCCGCCGCCTACTTAAGGCGCCTTAAGGAACCCCTTAAGGCGCCTCCAAAGGCGCCCTAAAGAGCCCTTAAGGGGCCTTAAGCCTTCCCTTTTGCCACGAACAGAAGTGTTTCCTTCTGTTCGTGCTCGTGTTTTGCCGCAAGCCAACTTCATCCGATTCTTCCCAACCAAGGCGCCTTCTACCCATCTCCTTCCCCTTCATTCCTAGCTATGACTCCTAGGTATAACCTAAACTCTTTTCAATCATTTATTTCCTATATTCTTTGCTAGTTTTGCAATTTTTTCTTTTTAATGTCAACAATAGGAAACGTCGTATTGTGGATTCCACACCAGCTAGGGCCCCTTCCACGGATCCTAGATTCCCCTCGGAACAGCATAGGATAGATTTCGCTAGGTTTACCTTTGAGTCTATTAAAACTAGATATATTGGTCGGGAGTTTCTGTCCCAATACTGTCAACCCATAATCCAGATGATAAACTACTATCATCTAGATAAACTGGTTGACTGTACCACTACAGTCAACCAAGATTTGTGTGCCCAGTTCTATCACAACCTTGAAAAGGTTGATGATAGTACCTATTCCACCAGAGTTGGTGGTACTGACCTTCAGTTTACTCCCTCCCTACTTCGCACTAGCCTAGAGCTTAGGGAGTCTGAGTGTACATTCTTATGTTACCCGAGTAGGGACCTACCCTTTGGTGATCCCTATTCCCACATTACTTTAGATGATATCTACATGCATTTCTTTGGGGAAGAGAGACTCTTAGGCCTGACCGAGTTCAGATCCACTCTTCTTCGTGTTCAGGATTATGCTATGTACAGAGTCTTGACAGCTTGCATACTACCCATCTCATCTCGAGACGTCTCGAAGATGCGACCGTCCCACTCGTTCTTTTTGTACGCCCTCAGCCAGCACCTAGATATAGACATAGCCCTCCATATGTTTCATAACATTGTCCTTGCATCTAGTACAGTTACATCTGGAGTGGTTCATATGCCTTACTGCCATATCCTGACCCAGATATTCTCCAGCTCTAGGATAGACATCACTAGAGGGGTACTTATCCCACTTACCATTTATGATGAGTTCGGTCAACGTAGCTTTAGATTAGCAGGGGCAGAGGTCACTGCCGAGGGGATTCTGTCCTGGAAGGGCCGACCACCACCAGTTGCTGCCCCTGGTGCTCCAGAGGCCGAGGACGCACCAGATGCGGATGAGGAGTGGCCTGATTTCCTAGCAGAGGATTTTTTCACAAATCCTTCCACCTCTGCTGGACCCTCCACCTCAGCCAGACCTTCATCTTCAGCACCACTCTCTGTCGAGGACAGACTCACTCGACTCGAGATCCAGTCCACTCAGACGCGATGAGCTGTGTTAGATAGCCATCGCTTCCTTCGATCTATGCGATCCGAGATGGATGCTGGTTTCGCATCTCTCCGAGGCGAGATTCGGCGTCAAGGACAGCATCAGCCGACACCCGAGCCGCATCTAGCTGATCCACCAGCTGACGATCCACCTGTTATTCACTTCTTGGATCTGCCCATATTACTCAGATTTTGGTTTGTATCTTGGATCTTTTAGACTGTCTGGACATGTTATTTAATTGAGTACTTATGTGTTATGTTTTGTGAGCATAGGTTCAAAAATAACTTTTAAATTGGTTTTTAAAATTTCTAGGAAAAAAATTTTCAAAATTCCAATATTTTAGACTTTTCAAAAATTGGACTTAGCCTAAGCTGACCCCCTAGAAATCATGTTCCCCTAAACTTAAGCCAGAGCATCTCACAAACACCTAGGTATACCTTGATTGTGTTTGAAAGACTTAGAACGGTGTGAGATGCATAGGGTATAGCCTGGACTCAAGAATGCTTATATCTGTGCATCAATATGAGTCTGGGCGTTAAACACATAGTATACATCAATCAAGTTGAGTTTTCCAGCTCTAGTCAAAACTAACTGGACCAAAATGACTTAACTTGACTAACTATGTGAAAGTTGTTGCCCTGTAGGCAATCAGCAAGTAGCTAAAGGTTAGACAGCTGGTAAAGGACACTCAGTTTTCTGGTTAAGCATGTTTTGATCTTTAGGGCTCTGATACCTCTTAAAGTCAATCTATTAAACTTGACTCATGCTTGGACTTAAGGACCAACTGACTTCCTAAACCAAATTTTTTAGCTACTTTGCTCCCTCCCAGCCTTAAAATTTAATAAGTATTGTTTAAAATTAAGTACCAATCTTTATTTTCAAAATTTTAAAACTTAGCTCACTTTGAATTCTAACTTTGGAAATTCCTAAGTAAAGCACAGTTTTGCAAAATTTAACTCATTGCTTTCAAAAATTAAAAAGCGACTTCAAAAATATTTTCTCCAACAAATTTTCCAACAAGTACTCCTCTATGTATAATGTTACTATTAAAATTTTATAATTTCAACCAAGTTTTCCAAGAGCCAATATCATTCTTCTCCTTAATTAAAAGTAAGAAATGAGAGTTATAAACTATTAAGTGCTTTCAAAATCTTGTTTAATCAGATATCTATTTTTGCTTATTTTTTTATATATGGCAAAGGGGGAGAATAACAAATTCAAAAAGTAGCAAATTCAAAGTACTTAAATTCAAAATACTTCAAACTTAAAATAATGAATATTTAAAGGGGAGCAACAGTTAAGGGGGAGCCTATACTTTAAATTCATAGAATTTAATTTAGCAAAATTGCTAAGCTTGTGTTAAATGTGTTAATCTATTGTGTTAATCTATTCGTTTGTGATATCTGTTTACTTGACTTTGAATTCGAGTTGTCATAATCAAAAAGGGGGAGATTGTTGGTGCGGGAAGCATCCAACGATCAAACTCGTGTTTTGATAATGGCAAAGGATTCAAAGTTAAGGTGTCTTTGTAATCTAACAAGTCTGCTTGAGCATTTCAGGAAAGTCCTAGCTACGGTTAGGCAAAGGGAAAACCCTAGGGGGTGGTAACCCTATGCGAAAAGTCTTGGCAGGTCGATGGCTTCAGGCAAAAGTCCTAGGGGGTGGTAACCCTAGGTGGAAAGCCCTGGTGTCGCGAACTAGGTGAAAGACTGGACTAGCCGGGAAGCGGATGTCCAGCAGAAAGTCTGGAAGCGTCGAGTGCTGAGCAAAAGTCCAGTCGATCTGGAGGATCGCACTGGCAACAGGTAAATCTCCTGAGTGGAGTAGGTGAGGACGCGTTCCCCGTAGAGGGAACAGTAGGCGTCGGGTCGACCTAGGATTTCCGGACGGAAATCCGAAGTCAGACCCGGACAGTTCGGAGACTGTCATATTATTCTTTATCATATTCATACTGTTGTTTTATGCTAACCTTGTGTTACAGGATATTGTTTGGGACTAACATGTTTTGCAGGTACAAAATAATGATGTTTTCCCTCGGATAAACAGTGTCCGAGGCGCCTCCATGGGGCTTAGAGGCGCCTCGGGTGCAAAAGCTGACCTGGCCGCAAAGCAGGTCTGAAGGCGCCTCGGTTGGCTATGGAGGTGCCTTGAAGACCTATGAAGGCGCCTTCAAGGTGATAAGCGCAGAACGGTCAGCGCTCATCTGCACGGTGGACTCGGAGCTATGGAGGCGCCTTCGGAGGCTTCCAAGGTGCCTTGGACACCCTTTATAAGGGGGGTTTCGAGCAGCACCTCAGAACAACTGATTACAAGTGATCATGCTTCAATTGGCTGCTAAACGCGACATCCCGAGAAAGCTTCAACTCGACTCAATGATCCGACACTTCGATTTCCTTAGATTCTGTCGTCGGTATTGTATTTCTTTAATTAAGCAAATTGTTCTAAGTTTGTAATATTTATCGATCTTATAGTTGTTGCCCACGGAAAGCGATCAAGGATCGCGGGCCTTCGAGTAGGAGTCGCCTTAGGCTCCGAACGAAGTAATTCCTTGTGTCTCTGTGTTTGATTGTTTTTATTCCGCTACTTATTACTCTGATAGTTTCTCGTACGATTTACGAATTCGAAAAACGAAATAGCCGCGAGCACTATTCACCCCCCCCTCTAGCGCGTCTCGATCCAACACCATGACCATCACAAATTATACATAATTCTAAATTATGTAATTTCCATAATTTTCTGTAATTTTAATACCAATTTTTACAATTTTTACGAGTAAAAATTCCCGGCGGTCCCGTTTAGCGGTTTTCGGGCACAATCGCGGAACGAATCCCCTTGCGGGGCCAGGGGCAGCGCCCCTACCCGCGATCTAACCATCGCGAGTGTCCCTAAGCAATCCTACAGCGCCTTAGTTCGCTGTCCCAAAAAGTTTTGGGGCGAAACCTTGCTGTTTCGGAAAAATCTTCTCTGTAGTCGAAGCCTACAAGTGTCGAAACACTTGTGCTTCGCTTCTACGAGAAAAATACCCATAAAAAATCTAAAAATCATAAAATTACAGAATGTTACAGAATCTATATTTTTCATAAAAATACAAACTAAACTCATACAAGCCTTCGCACGTGACTCTGATACCACTGTTGGGTTTTTCGGGCCGCGAAAACCGTTTTTTCGCGTCGCGGAAACCCCGAAACCCCCAGCCACCGGATCCGTGCGAAGTAAAAAACTTTTGAAAACATTATGAGTACGAGTTTTATGCTAGTTCTAAACTAAGAGAAGGAATTACCCTTGATGCGTGCCCTTTACGAATCCCATTCGTCCAAGGAAGTGTCGGATCTTGAGATCGTCAAGCGTACGATCCTCTAGAAGTATCCACACGAACAAATGGGTGGAGAAAAACTAAACAAAGGTGTGCTAGCACCCTTGATCAGCCACGGCAAGAGGAGGAGAAGGAGAGCTTGAGGAGAGAGCTTGAGGAAGAAGAAGATGTGAATGAGCCTTGAATGAAAAATGAATTTCTCATTCAACACAAAAGTGGTCGGCCACCTCAAGAAGTGTAACCCACATTTTTGCATTAAGTGGCCATTAAAGAGGGAATATGTAACCTCCATGAGGTGGCACACACATGTGCCAACTATAATGATGTGGCACATTATCATTGGCCACATAATGCCAAGTCACAAATGATGTGGCATAAAGTCAAGTCAAACTTGACTCTTCCTCTTCCTCACAAGTCAAGTTAAACTTGACTTAATCTCTCTCATGGTTGATCTAATCCAACCATTTAATTCAAGCCAATTTAATATAATGAATCTAATTCATTTAATTAAATTGATTCAATGAGTCATAATCTAAATTAGACTCATTGAACACATGAATCAACTTGAGTCCAACTCAATTAGCCCAATTAGGATTACTCTTAATCCAATTTGATTCATCACATGAATCTAATCCTCTTGGTTCATCATATGAACCTAATCTCCATCTAATTGTCCTTAGCGTGTGACCCTATAGGTTCTTGTAACGTTGGCAATGCCCCTAAACCCATTTAGGAGCATAAGTAATGAGCGGTATCTAGCAACACATCATTACTACCCAAGTTACAAGAATGTTGAGATCCAACATCACCTTGTGACTACTAATTGTGACTCCTCACAATATATGACAAATGTCCTTCTATCCTAGACATCTAGATTGATCAATGTGAGGCATAGACCGTGTCATCCTCTGACCAATCTAAATCTTGATCTCCAAGTAGACTCACTAAAACAAATGAGCTCAATATGTCATATTGACTCATTTGGGCATGGTCATGCACTTCGTGGTCTCACTCTATCAAGAATATCGATGTCACTCCCGTCATATAGGAGGGATAGATCTCATCTACATCACTCACATCCCTCTGCATAATTCGTTACATACTCAGTAATCGCCTTTATAGTCCACCTAGTTACGGGTGACGTTTGACGAAACCAAAGTACATAACTCCTTATGTAGGGATCCATAGTGACTTCAGGTCTAAGGACTAGTAGTCATACTAATAGCCACATGAGAAAGTATATGACACTCATATAACGATCCATGATACTTTCTCATGGCGGGTCATTCAGTATACATTCTCCAATGCATACCCATGTGTCAACTTGATATCTCTATATCCATGACTTGTGAGATCAAGTCATCGAGTTGACCTACATGCTAGTCTTATTGCATTAACATTGTCCCTGAATGTTAATACTCGACTAGAAATGATTAAAAGTAGTGTTCCCTATATCATCTCACTATTGGTTCAACTAACCGATTGATATAGGTAAGAACCTTCTACTCAAGGACGCTATTATACTTAGTTTATTTGGCACCAATACAAGTAAGTATAATAACCAAAAAAAACAAATGCATTT
Organism: Zingiber officinale; assembly: GCF_018446385.1. Classification (NCBI taxonomy): domain Eukaryota; kingdom Viridiplantae; phylum Streptophyta; class Magnoliopsida; order Zingiberales; family Zingiberaceae; genus Zingiber; species Zingiber officinale. Next base: position 72,483,144 of record NC_055998.1, read on the forward strand.
ATTTATATAAGAATATGATACAACAAGTCCATAATACAATCATCAAATGATTGGCTCTAGGGCTCTAACTAACAGCTTGAGTACGAAAGTCAGAGCGAATGTTTACTGAAGCTTCTGGTCGAAGTCCTTTTTATAGGCCTTTTCCAGGTGCCCGGACCACCCCACCCCCCCCCCCACCCCCGGGCGCCTCCGACAAGGTTTATCCAATCCTGGGGCTTCGTTGACTTATCCATATTCAGGCACCTAAACTCTGACATGTGATGGTCCATCAGTATGCACCAACTCATCTGCTCGGGTGCTTGGGTTCGGACCAATCCAGGCACCTGGACTTGGCCCAAGCGCTCGGACCTCCAAGCATTTAGATCCCTCCTAAGCTCTTGGAAACCCTTTTTTCAGCCATCCGATTCCCTGCATCACAAGATTAGTACAACCAAGTATAACCTGCAAGATAGAGTTAGCACAATATAAAATAGAATGATTAGTAATTAGATCATATTTTACCAAAACCAGGATCTAGTCATAGTCTCATCTTAGACTTCTAAAATGTCTCTAAGCTGGACCAGCACCTATAGTCCCTCTGGGACTAATTCTTACTGGATCACTCTTCTCCAGTGACTTACCTTTACTTACCATTTGCAGCCACTTGACTTGCCTCTTGACCCACTGGATCTTCCTGTCACTTGTTAGGTTCGCAGACCCAATAGAACTTTAGCCATGTCAGATCCCGCAAACCCAACTAGACTTTTTGCTAGATATCAAATCACACCTTGGCCTATCTATCCTTAGACCTAATTGGGCTTAAGCCTAGTGTCAGGTCCTCTAGACCTGTCAATTCCTGCACATTTAGTAAAGGTATTAGACCACACAAAATCTAACTTTAACCATTTATCATTCATCAAAACTAAAGTTCAATTATTAGTGTCAACTGTACTGATAAGAGACGTCCATGTGCATCGCCCACGCTATCAAAATCATATCATTTATATATATGCTTTTCATGGATGAATCATCACTCTCTATTTCACTCGATCTATCCCTACTTTTAAGAGCCTCCTCGAATTCGCGGATGTATACACATAATTATAAATGTGTCAAAAAAAATGATATTCTTAGGGCATTGGTGATCGTAAATTTTTTACATAGATTCTCCATCATATCACTATCACATCAAAAATTAAAAGTCCCACTCCTTTTAAAAATTTCTCTTCACTATCATAAACTGTTAGTTAGAGCCCTAGAGCCAATCATTTGATGATTGTATTATGGACTTGTTGTATCATATTCCTATATATATAAAGACATTTGTTTTTTGGTTATTATACTTACTTGTATTGGTGCCAAATAAACTAAGTATAATAGCGTCCTTGAGTAGAAGGTTCTCACCTATATCAATCGGTTAGTTGAACCGATAGTGAGATGATATAGGGAGCACTACTCTTAATCATTCCTAGTCGAGTGTTAACATTCAGGGACAATGTTAATGCAATAAGACTAGCATGTAGGTCAATTCGATAACTTGATCTCACAAGTCATGGATATAGAGATATCAAGTTGACACATAGGTATGCATTGGAGAATGTATACTGAATGACCCGACATGAGAAAGTATCATGGATCGTTATATGAGTGTCATATACTTTCTCATGTGGCTATTAGTATGACTACTAGTCCTTAGACCTGAAGTCACCATGGTTCCCTACATAAGGAGTTATATACTTTGATTTCATCAAACGTCACCCATAACTGGGTGGACTATAAAGGCGATTACTGGGTATGTAATGAATTATGCAGAGGGATGTGAGTGATATAGATGGGATCTATCCCTCCTATATGACTGGAGTGACATCGATATTCTTGATAGAGTGAGACCACGAAGTGCATGGCCATGCCCAAATGAGTCAATATGAGATATTGAGCTCATTTAATTTAGTGAGTCTACTTGGAGTTCAAGATTTAGATTTATTAGAGGATGACACGGTCTATGCCTCACATTGATCAATCTAGATGTCTTGGATAGAAGGACACTTGTCATATATTGTGAAGAGTCACAATTAGTAGTCACAAGGTGATGTTGGATCTCAACATTCTTGTAACTTGGGTAGTAATGATGTATTGCTAGATACTGCTCATTACTTATGCTCCTAAATGTTTAGGGGTATTGCCAACGTTACAAGAACCTATAGGGTCACACACTAAGGACAATTAGATGGAGATTAGGTTCATATGATGAACCAAGAGGATTAGATTCATTTGATGAATCAAATTGGATTAAGAGTAATCCTAATTGGGCTAATTGAGTTGGACTCAAGTTGATTCATGTGTTCAATGAGTCTAATTTAGATTATGACTCATTGAATCAATTTAATTAAATGAATTAGATTCATTATATTAAATTAGCTTGAATTAAATGGTTGGATTAGATCAACCATGAGAGAGATTAAGTCAATTTTGACTTGACTTGAGAGGAAGATGAAGAGTCAAGTTTGACTTGACTTTATGCCACCTCATTGGTGAGTTGGTATTGAGTGGGCCAATGATGATGCTCCACATCATCATGGTTACTTAAGTGGGATGCCACCTCATGGGAGTTACCAAGAGTTGTGACTCTTGGCATTCCATGGAGGTTACAACTCCTCTTAATGTGGCCGGCCACATCAATTGCAAGTGGAGTTTTCATTTTGTGAAGTAACTCTCATCTTCTTCCTCCTAGAGCTCTCTCTTCTTGCTCTCCCTCTCCTTTCTTGGCCGAACACCATAGGTGCTAGCACACCTTTGTTTGGTCCCCTCCACCTAATTTTGTTCATGTGGATACTTCTAGAGGGTTGTCTACTTTGACAATCTTGAGATCCGGCAAACCGTTGGACTAGCGGGATAGTGAAGGGCATCGCATCGAGGGTAACGCTCTTATCTAGTGTAGATCTAGACTTTAGAAACTCGTACTCGTATTTTGTGTTTATTTTTCTTCTCACGGATCCGGTGGCGGGGGGTTTCGGGGTTTCCGCGACGTGAAAAAGCGGTTTTCGCGACCCGAAAAATCCAACAGTGGTATCAGAGCCATGTGCGAAGCTTGTACGAGTTTAGTTTTTGTTTTTATGACAAAAAAATAGTACTATATTTTTCTGTAAATTTCTGATTTTTATGATTTTTATGGGTATTTTTCTCGTAGAAGCGAAGCACAAGTGTTTCGACACTTGTAGGCTTCGACTACCGAGAAGCTTTTTCTGAAACGGCAAGGTTTCGCCCCAAAATTTTTTGGGACAGCGGACTAAGGCACTGTAGGATCGCTTAGGGACACTCACGATGGTTAGATCGCGGGTAGGGGCGCTGCCCCTGGCCCCGCAAGGGGATTCGTTCCACGATTGCGCCCGAAAACCGCTAAACGGGACCGCCGGGAATTTTTACTCGTAAAAATTGGTATTAAAATTGCAGAAAATTATAGAAAATACATAATTTAGAATTATGTATAATTTTTGATAGTCATGTCCCAAAAATACCCAATTGGATTGGTATATTTTGTGTTGTAATTCATAATACGGCCTGCGTGTCGTCATGTGATTGTGTGTGCTGTATTTTTGATATGCGACCTGCGCGTCGTGCCTTTCTCTATTTATTCTTATTGTAAATTAGTTTAAACTCGAATGTAACTCGAGTTTCAAAATTGTAATGTACAAAATTGGAGCCGTGGAAGGTTCACTCAAGACGGAGTTACGAGGAGGGCGCGAGCAACACAAGGTGGTCAAAGGGAGGAGCTTGAGAAGCTGTTGACCCTAGGTTGACCATCCGATCTTCTCATTGGCTTGAGAAGATAGTATTAGGGTCATAACTAATCACAAATTAATTTAATTAATTACTTGTGTGTATGTGATGCATGATTAGTAATTAATTAGTGTCTAACGATTAGATTAGATCTAAATCGTGTACAAGATGCACCCTTTCGATTAGATTAGATCTATCGTGTATTTGATACACATCGACGATTAGATTAGATCTAAATCGCATCAACTCTAATGCCTACCGTACTGTGATACCTATCACTACCTCGATCGCATGTGTTGTTGAATCTGCCAAAGCAGAGCAACATATATCTTGGTAGGGTACGGAGGGACAATCTTGGTCCCGCTTATCAACGCATGGGTGAGTACAAACTCAATTAGATTGAGTATTCCTAGTTAACTCGGTTGGATCGAGTACAACTATAGGCATTTTTCCAATGGTTGGAATATAGGACATAATCACATTTATATTAATTCTTGGGCGTATTAGCCAAAGCTAACTCAAGTTTTAATATAACTGCGGATAATGATCATATAAACAAGAGTTGCATAGAGATGTAATTGGTAAATCGTTACCTACCGATCATACTAAATCTTGGGTGTATTAGCCAAAGCTAACTCAAGAGTTAGTATGATGTGGATCTTGTCCCACATGAATTATATAATTCAGTGGGAGCATCATTTAGTTAAAGGCCTAATTAAATGATTTAAAAGAATATGATTTTTATTTTCTGCATTTTTCTGTTGTAGAATTGTCATGACGTCAAACACGAACAACTTCTCTCTGCGTTCTGTCCTTAAGAAGGACAAGCTCAATAGAGCAAATTTCCTAGACTGGTATAGGAATTTGAGAAACGTTCTCACCCAAGAACGTAAACTGTACATTCTGGAGCAGCCCATTCTGGAGGCTCCTCCTGTCACTGGCACGCGAGCTGACCGAGATGCTTACAAGAAGCATCAAGATGACACATTAGATGTGTCCTGTCTTATGCTCGCGACCATGAACTCTGAGCTTCAGAAGCAACATGAGTTAATGGACGCTTATGATATGGTTGAACATCTTCGTCAACTGTATCAAGGACAAGCAGGGCACTGGAAGAGGAACTGCATAGGATACCTGGAAGATCTTAAGAAGAAGAGAAATAAGATTTCTACTTCAGGTATAAATGTTATAAAAGTCAACCTCTCTATTTCTTCATCGTGGGTATTAGATATCGGATGTGCTTCTCACATTTGTACTAATGTACAAGTGCTAAGAAATAGCAGAGCATTGACGAAGGGCGAGATATACCTACGAGTAGGCAATGGAGCACGGGTTGCTGTTGTTGCTGTAGGAACTTACTATCTATCTCTACCCTCTGGGCTTGTACTAGAATTAGATGAATGTTGTTATGTGTCTGCCTTAACTAAGAACATTATATCAGTTTCTTGTTTGGACAAGAAAGGGTTCTCTTTTATAATAAAGGACAAATGTTGTTTTGTTTATTTAAAAGATATGTTCTATTGTAGTGCACCTCTGATGAACGGACTCTACATTCTAGACCTTGAAAGCACTATCTATAACACAAATACCAAAAAGTTTAAGTCAAATAACATGAACCAAACCTATCTCTGGCATTGTCGCTTAGGTCATATAAATGACAAGCGCTTATCCCAGCTCTATAAGGATGGTTTGCTGGACTCATTTGATTTTGAATCTTATGAGACGTGCGAGTCATGCCTACTAGGCAAGATAACCAAGACTCCTTTTAGTGGGCATAGCGAAAGAGCGACTGATTTGTTAGGACTTATACATAGTGATGTATATGGCCCTTTCAATGTCGCTGCTAGAGGCGGTTATAGGTACTTCATTATATTTACTGATGACTTCAGTAGATATGGTTATGTGTACTTGATGACACATAAGTCTGAATCCTTTGAAAAGTTCAAAGAATTCAAGAATGAAGTACAAAACAAGCTTGGCAAGAGTATTAAGATACTTCGATCAGATCGAGGTGGAGAATACCTTAGTCATGATTTTCGTGACTACCTAGCTGTGTATGGGATTCTATCCCAACTCACTCCTCCTGGAACACCACAGTGGAATGGTGTATCCGAAAGGAGGAATCGTATCCTATAAGATATGGTACGATCTATGATGAGTCACACAGATCTTCCGACATTCCTTTAGGGCTATGCTCTAGACACGGCAGCTTTTATACTCAACCGAGTTCCATCCAAGACCATAATAAAGACACCATATAGGATATGGACTGGGAGATATGCCCAGGTGTCTTTCATGAGGATTTGGGGTTGTGAGGCTTACGTTCGACGTCAAGTCTCAAACAAGTTAGGACCCAAATCCGACAAGTGCTACTTTATTGGATATCCCAAGGAAACTAAGGGATATTACTTCTACATTCCCAGGGCAAAGACTGGGGTCTTTCTAGAAAGGGACTTTGTTTCTAGAAAGACTAGTGGGAGCACGTTCGATCTTGAAGAAGTTCAAGATGCGGACCATAGCACTGAAGCCTCGATGGAAGTTGAACTGGAACCACAAAGTGTTGTGGATGATGTTGTTCCACAAGGAGTTGAGGAACAACAACCAATTCAAGTAGACATACCTCTTCGCAGGTCAGCCTGAGAGATACTCATTTCTCTTGTCTGACCATGATGACATTGTGCTCATAGATGATGAGCCTACCACCTATCAGGAAGCTGTGATGAGACCAGATTCCGAGAAATGGCTAGAGGTCATGAGATCCGAGATGGAATCCATGTACACCAACCAAGTATGGACTTTGGTTGATCCACCTGAAGGGGTAAAACCCATTGGGTGTAAGTGGGTCTTTAAGAGAAAGACTAACATGGATGGACTTATCTATAAGGGTCGCTTGGTAGCTAAAGGTTTCAAGCAAATTCATGGTATTGACTATGATGAAATCTTTTCTCCAGTTTAGATGTTTAAGTCCATTCGGATCATGCTTGCTATTACAGCATACCATGACTATGAGATATGGCAGATGGATGTCAAAACCGCATTTCTGAATGGAAACCTACTCGAGGATGTGTACATGACACAACCTGAGGGTTTTGTAGATCCACAGTATACTAGCAGAGTATGCAAGCTGCATAGGTCCATTTATGGACTAAAGCAAGCTTCTCGGAGCTGGAATCTTCGATTCGATGATGCAATCAAATAGTTTGGTTTCATCAAGAACGAAGATGAGCCTTGTGTCTACAAGAAGGTTGTAGGGAATATAGTTGTCTTCCTCATATTGTATGTGGATGACATACTACTCATTGGGAAGGACATCCCTATGCTTCAGTCTGTCAAGACCTGGCTAGGGAGTTGCTTCTCAATGAAGGACTTAGGTGAGGCATCCCGCATTCTAGGGATACAAATCTATAGAGATAGATCTAAGAGATTGTTTGGCCTAAGTCAGAGTACATATATTGACAAGGTACTCCTTCGGTTTGCCATGCAGAACTCCAAGAAGGGATTTCTGCCGATGTCACATAGCGTGAGTCTTTCGAAGACTCAAAGTCCCTCTTTTAGAGAGGAGAGAGATCGCATGGATTAGATCCCTTATGCCTCAGCCATAGGATCTATCATGTACGCCATGCTATGTACTCGACCTGATGTCTCGTATGCTTTGAGCATGACGAGCAGATACCAGTCAGATCCAGGTGAAAGTCACTGGACAGCGGTCAAGAATATTTTTAAGTACTTTAGAAGGACTAAAGAATATTTCTTGATATATGGAGGCGATGACGAGCTAGCTGTAAAGGGTTACAGTGATGCCAGCTTCCGGACGGATCAGGATGATTATCGATCGCAGTCAGGGTTCGTGTTTTGCATTAATGGTGGTGTTGTGAGCTGGAAGAGTTTGAAGCAGGACACAGTCGCTGATTACGACAGAGGCCGAGTACATTGCTGCATCAGAGGCAGCAAAGGAGGTAGTTTGGATCCGCAAGTTCATCACTGAACTTGGGGTGGTTCCCAGTATCGCTAACCCTATTGAGCTCTTTGTGACAATAATGGAGCTATAGCACAGGCTAAGGAACCTCGCTCACACCAGCGGACCAAACACATACTACGGCGCTTCCATCTCATTCGAGAGATTATCGAGAGAGGAGATGTGAAGATTTGCAGAGTACCTACAGAGGCTAACATCGCAGATCCCTTGACCAAGGCTTTGGCACAGAGGAAGCATGATGGTCACACTAGGTCATTGGGGCTTAGAGCCTATACTGATTGGCACTAGTGCTAGTGGGAGATTGTTAGTTAGAGCCCTAGAGCCAATCATTTGATGATTGTATTATGGACTTGTTGTATCATATTCTTATATATATAAAGGCATTTGTTTTTTGGTTATTATACTTACTTGTATTGGTGTCAAATAAACTAAGTATAATAGCATCCTTGAGTAGAAGGTTCTCACCTATATCAATCGGTTAGTTGAACCGATAGTGAGATGATATAGGGAACACTACTCTTAATCATTCCTAGTCGAGTGTTATCATTCAGGTACAATATTAATGTAATAAGACTAGCATGTAGGTCAACTCGATGACTTGATCTCATAAGTCATGGATATAGAGATATCAAGTTGACACATAGGTATGCATTGGAGAATATATACTGAATGACCCGCCATGAGAAAGTATCATGGATCGTTATATGAGTGTCATATACTTTCTCATGTGGCTATTAGTATGACTACTAGTCCTTAGACCTGAAGTCACCATGGTTCCCTACATAAGGAGTTATATACTTTGGTTTCGTCAAACGTCACCCGTAACTGGGTGGACTATAAAGGCGATTACTGGGTATGTAACGAATTATGCAGAGGGATGTGAGTGATGTAGATGGGATCTATCCCTCCTATATGATGGGAGCGACATCGATATTCTTGATAGAATGAGACCACGAAGTGCATGGCTATGCCCAAATGAGTCAATATGAGATATTGAGCTCATTTGATTTAGTGAGTCTACTTGGAGCTCAAGATTTAGATTGATTAGAGTATGACACGGTCTATGCCTCACATTGATCAATCTAGATGTCTTAGATAGAAGGACACTTGTCATATATTGTGAGGAGTCACAATTAGTAGTCACAAGGTGATATTGGATCTCAACATTCTTGTAACTTGGGTAGTAATGATGTATTGCTAGTTACCGCTCATTACTTATGCTCCTAAATGGGTTTAGGGGCATTGCCAACGTTACAAGAACCTATAGGGTCACACACTAAGGACAATTAGATGGAGATTAGGTTCATATGATGAACCAAGAGGATTAGATTCATTTGATGAATCAAATTGGATTAAGAGTAATCCTAATTGGGCTAATTGAGTTGGACTCAAGTTGATTCATGTGTTCAATGAGTCTAATTTAGATTATGACTCATTGAATCAATTTAATTAAATGAATTAGATTCATTATATTAAATTGGCTTGAATTAAATGGTTGGATTAGATCAACCATGAGAGAGATTAAGTCAATTTTGACTTGACTTGAGAGGAAGATGAAGAGTCAAGTTTGACTTGACTTTATGTCATCTCATTGGTGAGTTGGCATTGAGTGGCCCAATGATGATGCTCCACATCATCCTGGTTACTTAAGTGGGATGCCACCTCATGAGAGTTACCAAGAGTTGTGACTCTTGGCATTCCATAGAGGTTACAACTCCTCTTAATGTGGCCGGCCACATCAATTGCAAGTGGAGTTTTCATTTTGTGAAGTAACTCTCATCTTCTTCCTTCTAGAGCTCTCTCTTCTTGCTCTCCCTCTCCTTTCTTGGCCGAACATCATAGGTGCTAGCACACCTTTGTTTGGTCCCCTCCACCTAATTTTGTTCGTGTGGATACTTCTAGAGGATTGTCTACTTTGACAATCTTGAGATCCGGCAAACCGTTGGACTAGCGAGATAGAGAATGGCATCGCATCGAGGGTAACGCTCTTATCTAGTGTAGATCTAGACTTTAGAAACTCGTACTCGTATTTTGTATTTATTTTTCTTCGCACGGATTCGGTGGCGGGGGGTTTCGAGGTTTCCGCGATACAAAAAAATGGTTTTCACGGCCCGAAAAATCCAACATAAACCTCTCCAACAAATTTTTTATGATCTCATTATCAATTTAATTATTTTTATTTATATTTTTCGCTTATTTTTATTTATAATTTCATTGATTATATATAATATTAATTAATATTTTAATTTAACATTTATAATTATATTAGTACTTTAAATTTTATGTATTTATTTATGTAAAAAATAATAATTCGATAAAAAATAAAAAAATATTTAACAAAAATATAAAATTGAAAATTTGATAAAATAAAAAATATATTAAATAGGGCAGAGGCCCTTGCTGCATGGCTTTTTTTTTCAAAAAGAAAAGTATAAGCCGGTCATGAGATTTTAAGATCGGTTTACCAAAAATTTATAAACTTCATCCATGCATACGCATGCATCCACGTAGAAAGTAGGAGTGGGGTTTATAGCTTAAATCCATGTCATAAACCCCCTGCAATGCCCTTACGGCTTCACTCAACTCGGTTCGATCTTCATGTTGGGCCTTTACAGAACGGCCCAAAACTTATTAGGCTCGACTCTATATATATTAGTTGGGAACGAGATGAGGTTCCCGTCAAGGGTGGGCTTAGGCGATGGCGACGGGGATGACGATGAGCGACGCCACTCTTCTCCGCCGCCTCTCCACCTTGCTGGTGGCGCGATCTGGTTGTCCCAGGAGGATGCGCTTATTTTCGTCGTACATCGTGCGTGGTGCCACCTTCGAACCTCCGGACGTATCCCACCTCGCCGACTCCGCTCGGATCTCGCTTGCTCCGGGAGAGGTTCCATCTTCCCGATTCTTTTTTTATTTCGCGTGCTTTTACTCTTTCAAGGGATGGGAAATTAAAACCCTCATTTGTGGAAGGTGGAAGACTTTGGCCCCAAAATTAGGCAAGTAATCGACTGGTACGATCAATCAACCTTGGCTTCAGCTTGAAATGTGCTTACTTGCTTTTCATACTTTTGATGATCTTAAGCATTGGTGATCTTTTGGTAGACATGCGTATTTATGATAATACTTGGCGAGTTAATTGCTCCATTTTAAGCATTTGAATATTGAAAATTATGATAGACTCCTTTTCAATCCTGATTGGCAAATATGATGCGTCTGTGTAGGGAAAAAGAGGCAAACTAGCATTTGAAACTGTGATCTACTATTAGGACTGCACCCTCTCAGCCACTGAACTTAGTAAACTGCACCATATTTCCATCCACTTCTCGGTTGAACTTGATGAACTGGTTACTTAGGTTCAGGGTTGAAAGAACTGGGATAGTAGATGTCGAGCAACCCCCATTTATTTCAACAAGCCAAGTTTTAACCAAGAACCTTAGAAATAGCTTTCTTGGCATTTACCAACTTGGTAAGTGAGCACTTCCATTTAGCCTATAATTGTTGAGAGTGCAAGCCTTGTCAAGTAACCAAGCAATTTGACTTGTTTTCTTGCTCTCATGTATATAGATATATGCATTTTCATTTGTTTGTCAGAGTTACAGCTACTTCCGGTAACTATTTAGTAAACTACCCTTCAATGACGAATTCTTGCCAATATAATTGGTGCATTTGTCAAATGATCTCTTAACAGGTTTGGACAACTTCAGGCTGTAGATTTGGAGAGTGTTGAACCTTCAGTTCGAGCTGGTAGATCTCTTTCTATTATGATGTTCCGGTTTAAATCTTAGTTATCATAGTTCTTTTATGTTTAATTTACCACTCAGTAACCCTACCTTGCTAATTAAAGCATATTAAAACATTCTCAAATTCATGCGCCTCTTATTCTTCTGTTACAAGTTCTGGAAAACAAGTTATGTTGCATATAATATGTCTGTAAGATACAAGAAGCACTGCTCATGTGATCATTTGATATTCATTGTTCCAAGGAAAATCTCACAAAGCCTTCTAGGTCAAATTTGCCCTTGGCCCTTTTATACACCTCAGGGTGACTCAGTGAGTGATACAAAGTGAGAGTCGAGGTTGATACAGCTTGTCCCCATAACAAACTCTAGCTATTGATCAAATTGACCAAACATGTCTTTTCTTTATTGGTTATATGTGAGTGACAGATTGAATTTTGTTCACTTTACTAATCACCACAATGATGCATGGGGTTAACATCTAAATTTATCATGGGAGTCTTATGATTCTTAACTCTAAGATCCAAAGACTTCATGGAGCATCAATTTTTTTTTTTATTTTTGATTGTCTTAACCACAATGTGACAGTAAAGTTGTTGTCGTGTGACCTAGAAGAGGTCACGGATTCAAGTCTTAGAAACAACCTCTTGCAAAGCAAGGTAAGGCTGGACCTCGCATTGGTGAGATTTTCATGTACCGGGCTATCTTTTTGACTTAATCACTATGTGCCACTAGACCATATCAGATATAAGCCTCCCGATGTAGCTCGCTTATCACGGTGTCCTAGTAGTGTTATTATTTGAATTTGAACATTTGAGGAAGCCCTCCCGATGTAACTTGCTTACCACTAAGCCAAAATAGTTTTTATTTGAAAAGATGATCTTTCACAAAGGTATTTGTTGCTGTGAGGTAGACGCCAATAATTTCTATTGCATTGAGATTAACTTCATCCTTAACAATGGCCTCTTGTTTGAGACCGTTAATTTAAAATAACAGATTGAAAAGGTATTAATTCTCTTATATTTTATCATCTACAATTTTTATTGTTTTTATTTCTTTCTTTTATCTTTTTGATTGTTTCTGACTTTTCAGATGCCGAAGTTAGTATGTATAAACGAGAGGATACGCCAGAAACATTTGAGAATAGGTATGGATTGTCTGATTTGCTGAAGTTAGTGATCTTACTTTTCAGGTCACATCTTTTAAATTTTGGCTTCGATTATCTGGTTTGCTTTAGTTTTTTATTTATTTATTTTTATTTCTCTCTTTAATGCGATGAATATAGGGAGGCAATTATTAGAGTGGCGCCAAGCTACGATGATCCATATATAAAAGTGCCAAAAGTCTTGAGCAAGGAATGAGATTTCTCTACTTTGATATATGAAGCAATTATTCCTGTTTCAAGGTAAAAGTGTATTGTTGGACTTTCAACGTGAAACATTGGTCTCCCAAACAATTGGACTCTCGACGAGACCATACGTGAAAGATTTTAGCTTTCTTTAGTTTTTGATATGCTAAATAATATTTAATATTGTATAAATCTTATTTAATATCATATTAGAATTTCGTAAATTCAAATTTGAACATATCTAAAATTTGAAATCTAGAAAAAAAAAACCTCAATTTTTAATTAAGGTCGGCTCAAAATTCAGATTGGTTTTTTTTTTTTCTGGACATGTGTTTTTTTTTTTTTTTTTTTTTGCTCGTTTCTATGATTTGATGCCTTTGATTGAAGAAAATTTACATAAAATGTGAAACTAATGAATATGATGTGCTGAAATAAAATCGGCTGGCTTAATAATAGCCATGCAAATGATATTGTTAAATTACAAGTCGATTCGAGGAACGTAGGGGAATGTCCAACGGGTTTAATTTTCAGTTGTCCCCTTACGCCAAATTGGGAAACTCAATTAACGCAAAGGAGCCGTGAACAATTATTAATAAAATTTTAAATTTATTTACTAGTCAATTCATATAAAATGCTAGTATATTTAATTTACATTTACTTAAATTATCTCACTTTTTGTACATTATATATATTCGATGCCCGTTCCTTAATGACCCTCAGATCTAAGCACCCAAATACACCCCCGACATCCTGATTCAATTTTAGGAATCTGAGCATCCAGACATGCAGCTGGACATTGAAAATCAAAGAGTGCACCAAACGAATATATATATATATATATATATAATCGGATATTGTCCTGCTTTTAAGTTTTTAAAGTTCATTATTATATATCATGTTTTAAAGTTCATTTTACAGTGCTGTTCTAATTCAATTCATTAATGATCATCTGCATTAAAATCGTTTCTATTTTCTTCCAAGAAGTTGAATGAATATTAACAGCCATTTTACAACAGATATGAGAATATAATGAATGTGATGGGGATAAGGACGAGGTGAAAAAAACAACAGACACAAAACCATAACCCTATTCATACCCCCCTCTAATCCAAAATATTATGCAACTCCACTGCAGCAAAGATAAGCAAACAGAAAGAGACACCAAGAAAGGTTACAAAAAGAAGGCAAGATCTCACAGGATCTAGTCATCAAGTGAGGATGCTCTCGTCAGACCTCCCAACTGATAGTCTGACACTGGCACACGATACTCAAAAGTTTCGATGATTAAATCTCCCGTATTTTCACCTCACTTTGCCTGCGTTTCTTTTTAGAATGTACACATCTTTTTCTATCATGGCATGGTGCGGTGGCAGCATAGGATGCCATGGGAGAGATCAAGCCACTCAAGTGTAAATTTTCACAGGCTTCTCAACCGCGTGTCGATTCTGCAGGAAAACATGTGGATTCGATAACAAAAGAAAATCTATATAACGCGCAAAGACCAGTGAAATCTGTACAACTGACACTGGCGAAGGGTTAATTGGTGGATTGGCTAACAAAGAATCAGAAATGGCAGTAAAATGTACATCACTGGCATTAGCAATGTGGGGTTGACAACACATTGGAGAAAAGTAACCAGGGAAAGCTACACAATCGAAGTTAGCAAATTGAGAAAGAAAACTGAAGGGTTGAAAACGTGTCACAATGGAAAAGTGGATTTGATGAAACAAAGCATGCCACAAAAGGCAAATGAAGCATAGCGCACCAAAGGCAGTGAAATCGGAGAAAGAGAGATAAAAAATAATAATAAAAATAATAAATAAATAAATAAACCCAAAGGATTAACAGAAATTTGAACAAAACAGTGTGGATTCAAAACATACCACAAACGTGAATCAAACCTAGACTTTTGACGCTCGAAAATCGAGGGGAAAAAAACTGACGATTGACAGTGCGTTCAGATGAAAAATCTAATCTATACCTGATTAGCTGGGTAAGCTCTTTTAGGAGAGGTGTCAGAATGTTCTAAGCCAAGGTACTGTTCCCAGGCTCCATAAATCTCTCTCCTCTGCATCAATTTAATTGTGTTACCCGGAGTTGACGATGGAAGAAGAAACAACCAAACTAACATACCTGAAATCGATTGGACACTACATCTGAATCATGGAGGTATTCCGGGTGTCCAAGTGATATAAAAGCAAACTTCCACTGATTGAACAAAACAATCGTATTAGATTCGATGATAAGCTGGATAGTAAACTGACGGGCTAGAAATGCAAATTAGTTGAACAGCATGTGTATATATGAATGCAATGGAATATCTGGTGAAGCCGCTAACAATGAGAAGACATTTTGTTCATGTAGCTATTCCCAGCACAATAAGTATAATTGATTTTTTATTTTATTTTATTTTATTTTTGATGTATTACCCCCATTCTCCAAGACCAGAACAGGACGTCTTGCTCACGTTTTTTTGAGAGAATTTAAATGCTGATAAGTTAACGCTCGCAGGTAACAAAAGAAACCATAATGTTCAAAGTGAAGAGGTTAGTAAAAACTATTAAACAGTGTAATAAAACACAATTTTAATTAATATGAAAAATACAATTGATATAATCTTGCTAGAACTCAATGGACGAATAGATGGGATCATGATGTGAAATGATGGACAACAGAACATAATGAACAACGAATCATAGAACTAGGAAGAGTACCTTTAAGAATTTTTCATCTGGAATTTGCAATTTCTTCTGAATGCGTATCTTAATATCTGCTAATGTCTCAGCTTCTCTAATAACTAAGAAAAATGGATCTCCAAAATTCTGAACTTGCTGCAAAGAAATATAGAATATTCACATAAGAAATAGAAATAGAAAATTGATCAATGGATTTTAATTCAGGTTGAATATTAGCTACAAAATCTATTAGCTATCTTTACTGTCACATTATCAAATATTATAAAGGGTAGCCCAATGCACTATGCTCCCGCCCAATGCACTATGCTCCCGCCAATGCAGGGTAAAGGTCGGACCGCATTGGGTCTATTATACACACACTTACCTTGCATTGCAAGAGGTTATTTCTGCAACTCAAAATTGTGACCATAGGTCACATTGCAGCAACTTCACCGTTACGTCAAGCTCTCCTTCATCAAATATTATAACACCACCAAATTACTCCTGGATATTATTCTCTTTTTATTATCACATATCCATTTTAGTTATCTTCTGATATTTTAATTACCAAGTATGTTTGGCTGATTCATAATCTCATAAAGATTTTCTTGTAGCCTAAGAGGCAATTCTCCATTTTGACCACTAACTAAAGTCGTAAATAAATAGAATGTTCATGAACAAGTTCATTACTTGTACCATAAGAACTTATTCATATTTGTTTAATAATAGAAAATAAATTAAATAAACAAGCTTGAAGATTAATGAGCTTAGCTCCTTAACGTCTTGAAAAACAGAAGGTTAACTAAGGAAAACATTGAAAATTACATTCTCTATGCACATAAATCAGGAAAAGTTTGAATTTTGAGCAAAAAAAGGTGATGATGTAGGCAAAGGTAAAGTGAACCAGATATTAATTAATGCAAAAAAAAATTATATCTATTTCAGTATTGTGAAAAAAGTAGAAAATTATAACTCAAACATATAAATTTACCATTTGGTTCTGATTATGATCTCTAGTAAAGTGGTAAACATGAATCAATCGACCATGAGATCCAAGGTTTTTCTCTTCTTCTGGAATCTGCACAAAGAATTATCCACTAGAAATAAGATATCATTACTCACTAATATACATGAAAAAAATTACCCGAGTATGCATTTAAAAAGCCAGGCTTAGTAGCATGTCAACAAAAAAGTCTCACATAATCCTAACAGATGCAACTAACCTCTTCAGCACGTAATGTCCAATATTGATCATTAATATTCTCGATCTTCTCACCAGGAGGAAATATCTGCAAAGATATAACATAAATATGAATTCCAGAATACTCTAAACAGATTCTGGCCAGAGAGGCTTTCTGAGTTCTGGGAAGCACCAAATTATAGGTACCTTGTAGATCTTGTGATAGAATACTTCAAGTAACCTAAGTTCAGCATCAGGACGAGAGAGTTCAACCTAAGCAAGGAAAAGAAAATGATAGAAATGGTAAGTTGTTGATAAAACGAACAAACAGTAAAACAATAAAGTTAATGCAACATTGAGTATGCCCTCTCTTCCTACTCAAACTAAATATTTTCATAACAGCCATGAAGATACCTTAGATTTTAGGTTGTTGATTACATCAGATACAGTGCTATTCTTGGGAAGCCTGATGCTGTGAATTGCCACCTGAAATTGAATGAATCTAGGTTTCAAGAAAACTTCATAAAAGAAGGTTATAACTATAGAAGTGAAGGTTAAAGGCAACCTCCTCCTTTGTGGCATGGTGGAATGCCACTTTTAGAGTTTTTAAACCTTGCAATTCGGACAGAGGAATATCCAATATTTCATAATACAATATATCTGAAATCTGCAGCAATTAAACCATTGTAAATTTATTGCAAAATTTTTTACTAATTTTTATGGGGACAAATTTACTTGAATAATCTATACAACCTGGTTATAGTGAACCAGCATGTCTGAAAGGTGGTCCACACCCCGGAACTTGATTGGTTGTGGTTTAGGCTGCTGAGAATAGCAATTATGAGCTGTGAGACGAATTTTTGATGGATCATCGACGCGAAGTAGCGGTGCAACTCTTTCAACCACATCATCATATGAAAAATGTTTAGATCTGAACAGATATTATATTAGAATAAAGGGTTAGACAAGATTACTTAGCCAAGCATAATTACACGTGGACAGTATTTTCAAACACTTACAGCTCCAAGGAAAAATCATTCTCCTTTGGCCTCTCCAAGGATCGAAAATGAACAACCTATAACATCACATTATGCAGCACCTGAGTCAAGAATAAGAAGCACCAGGATAGGACAGAAAATAATGCGGAATTTAAAAGATAATGCAAGCACATCACAGCTTTAATCAATAGTCACAAATTCCAACTTAACAGAAGTCATTCTTCCAATGTTTGGATGGAACAATTAAGGAGGAAAAGTCCATCTCTTCCCTCCTTCCACTCCAAGCAAATAAGATCTCTTGGAGAAATGGAGTATTTTGTAGATAAGTCATATCCATGGAGAAAGGAGGTTCATTCAAGTTGTAATATAGTAAGGAAAGATGATTAGTAATGTCTCAACTATTAATTTAGTTTTGCATTTTAGCAACCCATGTAGTACAACAAAATAGTATAAATTTGCATTCAACTTCTAAACTTTGATTGTTTTCGTGGAAAATTTTCCTCTACAAACATTTTCCCCTTCAAGACAGCATCTGCTGAACTTTTAAAAACTGGACATTATTCATGAATCTGTTTCCTTCTCATGGTTTTACGGATTGCTTTCCTGGGAAATGGATAGAAAACCCTCCAATGGTATCATTATGCAGAAAGTCACTAGGAAAAACATTCAATAAAGAGAAGGAAGACGGACCTGGCGATTACGAACATACTCCAGAAAAGAAGGAATGTCAGGATAACGAAACTGGTCTCTATCTGTTATTGGTATAGCTTTTTGATAGCAAATGATATCTCCATCTTCAAGCTACATTCAAAGATCCATAAAAGCCCAGAAGTGGAATCAAAGAAGAAATGTTAAAAATGTATATCCTATATACATACCTGGCTTGATTTAAAAGAAAGCCGCATGTCGATGTGTTCGCACATAACTTTTGGTTCGAACTTTATCTCCTATATGTTTTAGCAGGGAGATTAGCTCCCTATCATGAATAAGAGGTATGCGACTAAATTACCAAGAAATACATTACTAACTATCCATCTTAACTAATATAAATAAGATTTCAGTGATTCCAGATTACTATGCCTCACCAAGTATTCAGAGTATGGTTAGGTAACTATCTGCTCTCCATTCATTCTCTTTATATCCCTAACGATAAAGGATCCCAGTTCATGGGACAAACAAATAACAGAAATCACTGCCATGGATGAAAAACAAACCTCGTAAAGTTCAATTTCTTCATTTGGAGGAAATCCAGCCATCTCAGTCAGTTTTGAGAGTATTTCAGTTGGCTTTCCAAGAGCCTTCACGAACAGCCTTCCTGCAAATCTATAATCACAAAAACAAAAAATAAAATAATAAAATAAGAACAAGCCTTACCACACAATTAACATTATTTGTACTTGAATGTCGAGGATTTCAGTTGTGAAAATAACTTCTTTGATAGGTAAAGTCTAAACTACCCGTGCAAACAGAAAAACATCCTCAAATCTTATAACGGAGTGAATTTTGTGGGAAAATTGACTCCTTTCAGAATGAAATCATACAAAATCATAATCAAAATAACAGAGAAGAGAATATAGCATACCTTAGATCTTCTTTATCAGGGTCATAGAACTTGAAGAAAAGTAGTATGTCCTCCTTGGTTTTTGATGGTAGAGGAAGAGGGAGAAGATCCTAGGTTGCCAATTGTCAATTGAAAAATTCAACTAGAAAATGAAATGAGGACTTGGAGATTTTTAATGCAAAATATGTCACCTTTATATAGACTATAAATGATCAATGCAAAATATAAGAGAACCCTGAAAAGATATGAATATCACAAAGATGTGAAATATGGATTTACCAGCCCAAGCTCAACTTCCATGAATAGCTTCAGCTCAGCATTGTGTGCCTTATTTGAAACCTCCCTTAGCTGTCCAACCTACATTCATGCATATACATAACATAAGCAACTATTTTCATCGACCAAACAAGCCCAAAAGAGAAGTGAATGCATATGATAGGGATATATCACATGTGGAACTGTGGCCTATTGAAGGGAAGTTATAAGATAAGCAACTTGTTGGGCACAACTGAAAAAGCAGTCTTATAACTTCCCTTCAATAGGGCACAGTTCCACATGTGATTAAGATTGAAACAGCAGTCTTAATCAACTATACCTTCAATGGGCACAACTACTAAAATGAGATTAAGAAATAGCAGTTGTGCCCAACAAGTTGATGACTTAATTCTTTCATCTGAATTGAGATATATAGTTTTGATATTGGTATTAGGGCATATCTATCCATGTGATTGTGGGAAACCATGAGACTTGACACATTGTCAAGTGCAAATGATTTTTTTTTATCATGAATTGAACTTTAGAATTTGGCAAAATCATCAAAGTCTTAAAATGGGGAAAATTATGGCATGTTGATTATGTCCCACCTTAAGAGTTGTGAGCTATGAAGATAATTTACATGTGTAGATGAATGACGACTATTGATTTAGGCTTAAGCATAATGCACCAAGTGTTGGACGTATCAATTTAAAGAATTAGAACTCTCATTAAGTGGCTTTGTTTCAATATTTTGATACCCTATTTTAGTCTCAGGTGGAGAATTGTGGATAATTTATGGGCTTAGATGAGTGAATTACAACAGGCTTAAGTATTTCGACCAGTGGTTGGATCAATTTGCATCTGCCTGGGCTAGTTACAGACCAATGAGCAAAACAAAAGAACAAAGAAATTTAATTGGCAAACAAATTTCCATACGACGAGGAAACTTAAACCACAAAACTGCCATGACTAGATTACATTGACATACTGTATACAGTAAGTTTGCAAATGATACAGAGATACAAAATGACGCAATAAGCATGCACATAAGTTACATTGTAAGAGTACTACACCTTTTCTTATTTGAAGCCTATATTTGTTTTATCTATTGGGTTTATATCTTGATAAAGAGTTAAGAAAGGGAAGCCCGGTGCACGAAGCTCCCGTCAATGCAGGGTCCCGGAAAAGATCTATTGTACGCACCCTTATCTTACTTTGTAATAGGCTGTTTCCGAGACTCAAATTCATGACCTCTAGCTCACACAGAGGCAACTTTACTATTGCGTCAAGGCTCCCTTGACGAAAAGTTGCACGGACAAAAATTAAACCATTTATTTCAAACAAAACTAGAAGAGCATAATTAATCCAGAAAAAAATCATTCATGTTTTGCCCACACTTCAGGTATGGCTGAGGCCCCACAACTTCAGGAAATCATTTCTGTACTAACTCCATTATTGTCTAAATGTTTGAGAAATAGTCAAATTTTAAATTTAAGAAATGACCAATCATGGATCAGCAAACACTTCGCTTGGCATCCAGTACAAGACATCGCTGTCTCATTTACCTCAAATGCAAACAAAGTGGTAAATTATTTCATGTTCTCAAAGTTGAATTAGTGTAAAAATAACCTTACATATAGAGAAAAAAAACTTGATTGACAAAGACAGACAAATACTAGAATTGCAGTGAAAAACAGTTCATTTTCAAAATCTCGTGTTTTGCCAAATGCCTTTTGAAATAAACAGCAGGAAGAGAAGTGAGTACTATACTGACAGACTGTGCTTCCTCCTGGGGGGTCAAAGGTCGATTGGGCCGATATGTATGGTTTTGCCGCTTGGCCCACAGCCAAAATCGCAGAAACTGTACTGGAATACCAAATTCTTTGGCTACCTCCTCCTGCCAATGAAATTATTCATGTAGCGATTTCCACATAGGAGATTTTTTAATGAGGGCCATGAAGCCATAAGTTGTAGCATAATGAATGATAAATCTCTGCATGACATAAGGTGCTTATCTAAAGTAGCTCAGAACTTCATGCTAAAACATACTCATGGAAAGGGCATTTCATTTCAGAAAGAGCTCCATATTCTAAGTTAACTGGCATATACTTGATTATACAAGAAAGTGAAAATTCCACAACCCTTGAAGCACAAATTCCAAGTTTCAGATACACTGAATACTGTAGATACAGAACTCAGATTTGCTTCTCTTTCGCTTATTATATAGTAGAATCAATACTACATTTTGTATTTACATTCCCACGTGTTTTTCAAGTTATTCCAAACAGGGCCATAATTTCATATACACCACTAGCATTCATGATTTTTGAGGTAATTTATACATCCACCATCATCTTATGAAATCCTATTAGTCGCTTCCAATTGTCTAACTAGTTCAATACCAGTAGGGATCTACCTTAAAATGATGGAATGGCAGTTGTTTTTGGATACGAAAACTCCGAACTTTGTCATGGTTCACAAGATCAAAAAATATTTCTCTGCCAATTTGTTCCGCCAAATCCTCATTTCGAGCTACCTACATGGGTTAAGGGAAAAATCATTGAAGAGCAGGATAATTAATAAGAATTATCCCATTACAATTTAATCATAAGGTAAACCTTTAAAATAGTATAAAGGTGAGCATCAGCTTTCTCTTTCTTCTTGTGCTCTTTCTCTTCTTGTTCTTTTTTTAATCTAATCTGTAGGCATCAAATTGTGAATATCTCAAAGATACTCTATACCATATAGCAACTGAATCTCATGAACTTACTCTGAGGTGCTCTGCAATATCTTTCTCATCAACATTACACACAATTTTTTCCGTGTCACTTTCACGAATATACACAAGCATATAAGCATTTGAGTATTTAGTAAATTTAAATGGAGTATTGTTGAAGCCAGGATTTGGTTGAGGTAACTGCAAGGTACAAATAGTCGAAGCTAAATTAGCATATACAGAGTTCCATAAGGCATTAGTATCAAACAAAGTGGTTATTGCTCGAACCTCCTCCTCACCGCCATACTGCTCCTCTAGTGCCTTTTTGGCCTCTTCCTTTGTTACTCGCTCATCATCAAACTTAAACCTGTGATGAAACTCTGCTTAACTTCATATAGTTTATATAAGAGCTGACAACTAGCATAGTTTAGTCAAATCCAAGAAAGAAACATAAAATTAGAAGCTGTTGCTTAACAATCTGTCATTTGAGAAATTGGAGAAGTAAAAGCATTGTTCCCATGAGCAATCAGTAGAGGATATTTTCAAAAGACAAGGAGCCCCAGTTACATATATATATTCACTCATAACTAAATTAAACAGAAAGCTTATACAGTAGTGTAGTTAGTACAATCAATCATGGTTTAAAATTTCAAGCCGTATCGGAGTTTCGGTCTATGTTTTGGTATCGTGGCATGCCATGTCATGCCAATATAATTTCGGTACTTTTCTAATATAAAATATATTAATAAAAATAAAAATTTTAATTTAAATATTACAAAATTAAAAAATACATATAATAAATAAATAACTCTTACTATATATTTTTAGAAATCAAATAAATTATATATATATATATAATTAATGTGATAATTGTATTAGGGTTTAATAAAGTCTATTTAGATTATCCCTATTATAGCTAGAAGTTAATTGAAATTATTAAGCAATGATTTAATTAAAAAATTTATCACTGACGCGCAACCAACCTCCCACCACCTCCTCGATTTGGCCAGGATCACACAACCTCTACAGCACAGTCGTGGGGTCATGCAACCGGCGACCTCTCTGACGAGGCCGAGGGGTCGAGCGACCCCTCCCGCACAGCTGGCCGAGGTGGTTGCACGACCCCTCCAGCGCAGCCTAGATGGTCGCGTGATCCCTCCTGTGCGCCCGAGGTGGCCGCGCCACCCCTCCGACACGGCCTAGGGGGTCACATAACCCCTCTGGGCTGCCGTGGAGGTCGCGGAGTGCTAACGTTGTGTCAGCCCATGGGCGGAACGAGATGTTTCACTCGTATTGGGCAAAGCAACTCGAGATTTTTATCTATGCAATCAATAATGCAACTTTATAAAGGGAAAATTGAAATCCAAACTACAAGGCTGCTCAACTTCCTTCAATGAAGGGTTTCAGAACAAATGGTAATAAATTAGTATCTCAATTCTCAAATGGTTTAAACTGCTCTATGCAAGAGATTTAATAAACACTTTAAGCTTAAAGTACCCCTGTATACATTAAGAAATAGCAATTGGTATTGTTTAAAACTGAGACATGTATCAATACTCAGTGTAATATAGTTAGTTGATCTGTGGCTAATGTGAAGGATCCCCAATCATATTTTTGCCACAAGCACAATAGAAGCTTATGTGCTTGAAGATACAGGTATAAAGATAAATACCACTGATCTGATAAAGATGGTCGGATGAAAGCATAATAATGTCCCCCATGCACCCCACCACTGTGTACAAGAACACTGAAACCAAAGAAAATAAATGAAGGATAAGTTCATTTGAAATCAGTTGCATTCTAGTTATTTCATATTAGATACATAAGAGATAATATTGAAGACAACTGATGCAATAAGCAAATGATCAGAAAATAATTGACAAAGTGATTATGATAATATTTTACACAACTTCCTACAAAGAGGTAGCATCATGAACATACTAGAGCTCAATGTGGTCAATTGTCCTAACAAGGCAAGAAGTTCTATTGGAATATGCACAATGTTTAACTAAATTGATCCTCAATATTATAATTGTCAAATGATCTCAGTACAAGCTAAAATCTTTAATCTAAATTGAATCCTTAAAATGTTTTATTTACAAGCTTTCAGCAACAACCCCAAACACTTAGGATTAACACAGCATGAAGCTTGCAGCAACACACTTTATGCTTTGATATCATTAGACCTCGCTAAGATGCATTCCATTATTACCTATGACCCATTTTATTTAGCATTTTTTATTAGTTTCAGTTTCGTCCTTCATTAAAAATTCTTTAGCATCAGTCATAATTTATTATGGCAGAGTAAAATACCAAAAATTTTAGTCAATCTCTAACAATAGTAATCTTAATTGATTAAAGTAACAATAAGGAGAAAATTTGATTTTAAAATGCAGTATCCTTCTCAACTGTAACATTAGATGATTAATATAATTAATTAGCTGATGAATCTTTCCAATTCATTGAGGAAATAGCATGGATGTCAAATATTGCAATTCATTATGAAAATCATGAACTTCAAACATATATTAATGAAATTCAGTTCTTAATTTAGCAGGTATCATGTAGGATTCTCTTTTGTATAGACAAACACCCTCAAGAGTCTAATTTAATCACTTAAATGCATGCTGAGTTGCTTCTTTATGCTAAACCTACGTCATGAGAATCTTTAATTGTCAAAACAAGAAAAGATCCATTTGTCTTGCATTGTCAATAATCAACTTGCTCACTAGTTTGTAGTTTGTAAAGCTAACACTTAAGTGGTTGCTACTACATGCCACTTCAGGGAGAAGTCTTTAGCAATGAATATCTGAGAATACAATGTGGAGCAGAAATATGGATTAGTAATATAAAGATGTGCTTAATAGTAGTTATTTGTTTGTGAAGTTAGCATTTCAACAGATGCTACCACATGCCACATTTTTAGAAATGGATATCTGATAATTACATTGCGGAACAGAGTAATGGATTGTTAATTAAATGATTATTTATTTATGTGGAGAAAAGATAAAGATGTATCCAGTAGTATTGATAAATAGTTGAACATTCAAAGGTTTCAATCGATATAGAATCATTGAGGGAAAATTTACTATAATTATTTCTATATGAAAACTTTTTAATGATATTTTTGAAGTTTTGATCAAAATTCAATGTTGCAGGATGGGTGATGCCAATAATTTTTGCCCCCATTACCTCAATGTCCACGTTTTCTAATTTTCTTAATTTGAAAAGAGATATTACCTGTGAAGAGTATACACGTTGTGAATCCTCCTATCTGCATCGGGAGAGAGATATTTACCATTATCCCTATCAAGGTCTAACTGAAGTGGAAACTCATAGCGATCATTTATCTGCATACCAAGGAAGAATTGGCCATAAATATGAAATAAGAAGTTATGAAAAAACTATCCTAACTCCTAATCCTAATGCTATTAGATTGCACAATTTGGCAATACACACATTTTAGTATAATGTTCCAAGCTCAAAGTGTGGAGAACCCTAGTGAATTTTCTTCATGATCCCACATGAGTGTGATCAATTCAGTTATTCCATATGCAGAGACAAAATGAATTTGTGTAGTTGTTCGGGTTCAAAGAGTAATATATAAGCTGAAGAGGATGGACTCAAAGATGATAGATGATATGAATCTGTTAGACAACCATATTGATACGTGCAGCTGCAATCGAATCAACTCCTTTTCATGGATTCCAGGCCTACATATATTTACTATTTTGGTTCAGGCACCAAAAAGTAAGCTACAAGTCTAGAATTATAGAATATATGAACTAAGCTTCTATGTTGAAATAACATACAAATAAACAAGTAAAATCAAGCAAAGGAATCCTATTCTGAATGGCCTCTATGTTCTTTAAGTGTCCATTTCCCTCCTATGCAACTCAAAGGAACATATTAAATGAGGGGCAGGGGTTACACATTGCACGGAAATTCAAAACAGCAGCTGCCCTATATTTAAGCCTGCATAATATATTGGCGGAGGTTGCTGCCATGTCATCTGGTAGTCACAAGTTCAAGTTGTGGAAACGTCTTGCAATGCAGGGTAAGGCTCCGCATTGGCGGGAGTGTCATAACACCGGGCTGCCCTTTATAATATATTGGCGGAGATATAGAGTGAACTTGAAAAACATATCATACTTGTTTACATCAGAAGGTGATGTTGATTAAATAGTGAATCCATATCTGTTAAATATTAACTGAGAGATTTCGGAAAATATATCAAGCAAAAATAAAAATAATGGAAAAACATTTAAGTAAATAACCCTTAATAACAAGGTTTACAAAAAACTAAACAGAGAATGCATATTCATTAAGTATTAACTGACAATTTTGAGAAAATATAACAACAACAACAACAAAAAATTGAAAAAAAAAATAATTTAAGATAAGTAGGGACCAGAGCTCCTAATTTCAATGTCCATAAAACAATGTCTAGGAAGGTCATTGGTGGTGAATTCTCTAACAAATCTTGAGCATAATTGCAACTATGCCCTAGTCAGAGATGAGAATGAAATTAACAAAGTATTCATTTTGCATTAAAAAACAATCTCCAAAATCAGACCTTGTGTTTATTCAAACAAAGATTTTTAAAATTTTAAATGCTGAGATATAATCAACACAAATATTCCTGATAACAAATATAATTTGAAATGAAAAGATGGAAGCTTGCAATAAAGAGAATGATGAATGATCATATTTGATTCACAAAAATAGAGCAAAACAGTGTAGCCTAGATCTGCATTTCACTGACCTTCACCATTGTATCTCTCATGAAATCATATTCAAAACGCTTTAGTTGGAGTTGCAAAACTGGCGGGAAGTCAATGAACAGAACACCTTTCTTAGCATCCTGACAGAATCACAATTATAAAGGTGAAAGAAAATCCTCATGCAAAATAGCTTAACAGAATATTAAGGTACTTCAATTGTCAAAAAAGATTGTTAAGTGTTGTGGTTCAAAATTCTAAAAAAAAAAAAAAGTAGTTCGGTGCACGAAACTCCCACCAATACGAGATAAGGGTCTATTGTATGCAACTTTATCCTATTTTACAAGAGACTATTTCCAGACTCGAACCCATGACCTCTAAGTCACACAGCAACAACTTTATCATTACGCCAAGGCTAAAGGGCAGCCCTGTGCACGAAGCTCCCACCAATATGGGTCCTGGGGAAGGGTCTATTGTACGCAACCTTACCCTATTTTAGAAGAGGTTGTTTCCGAAACTCGAACCCGTGACGTCACACAACAACAACTTTACCATTGTGCCAAGGCTCCCCTTTAAAATTCTAAATGCAGAAAAAAATAATTTATGTTGCTAGATATTTTGACGTTGTTTCTAAATTTTTCCAAAAATGGACTCCGATTTCAAAGTTTTAAAGAAATAATAAAATGAAAGAATAATTATTTCTTCGGTCAATATAAATGGGAAAGAATCTAAAAGATAGATGGATCAAGATCAAATTGAAAATCACACAGATCAAAATCAAATGAACTTAGTTGTTGTAATAAGAATCTATTTATAAATGATCATATACAATCTAGGTAGTTGGGACTTGTTAGACTTAATTTAATTTACCAAGTGAAATAAGAACTACCAGAAGATCAGCACTTTAGTTCAACATACCTGTAACCCATGGTTTTCTGCTTGATATTTATTATCTCCCTCAAGCCGCTCTACTGCAACATACTTATCAAATGAAGCATAAACATCTCGACAACCCTTTACATCTAACTGTAAATCTATATAAAATGCAGCCAAGACAGCATTAATTTATAAGGAAACATATCCAATGAGAGCAGAGTCACAGCATTTACATACCATAAAATGATTCTTTTCTGGTGGATTTGTAGTCCACGTTAATGCATTCAATATAGTTCATGTGATGCCCTTCAAACAAATTCTGAATTGTACCCTCAACCACAGTTCCCTGTGTCAACATTGAATATAACGATTTAATGAATGAAATAGATAAACAAAGACCCTTTCAGTACAATTTTTCAAACCTTCATCTTGTCTTCTAATTTTTCACAAAGAACCCTGTTAAGTTCTTGGACATCATGTTGCATGAAAGAATCATACGTGTCCCAACCAAAAGATTTTGTCAACTCCTTTGTAGCAACACTGTTATCACTATACTGAAGTTTATAGTACAGACTCTGAAGAGCCAAGGGAATGCTTCCAGATGGCATATCATTTTCTGTTGTCGGCATGTGATAAACAGCCTAGAAATGAGATTTGTAAGATCATTCTCAGAAAAATTTGATCATACAACAAAATGAACTGTCGATTACCTTTCTGAAGTATGGAATATGATATAGAGTCTGTAGAAGAGAATTCATGTAACAAGTAGCCCCCTGGTTCTTAAGGCCAACATAACCTGTTTCCTTTCTTGAATCATAATTCCAGTAATCTACAACCTTACGTACAGTGACTTCAGCTTCAATTACACAAGTATCATTGACAAGATATCCTTGACTTGGATCATAGAATTCACTCAGAGACATAAATGAAGTGAAGCCCCAATCACTTTCTCGTGCGTTAAATTGGTGTTGTGCATCTGCATTTAGAAAATACTTAGAAAAAGACAAACCGAAAAATATCAACTTTGCAGGGGAAAAAACATATTTATAACAACTAAAGAAAAGAATTCTCAATTAGATCCTTATGCAAAATTGCTAACACACATTTTCTCAGAAACCTGGAGACTAGAGAACATTCAAGAAACCACCACAGGAATGTTGAACACGCTGCCTACTTTAATGAAAAAAGAAAGAAAAAACAGCCAGCAAATAATATAAAGGTTACTTGAAATAAAGTGTAATTAGTTCAATGTTTTAAACAACACGTACAAAAAAAATATATCAAAGATAAAAAAAATACTAAAATGGCTGTGGGAATATTAGAGAGGATCAAACAAAAAAATATACTACTAATCAGAAGCAACTAGCTTGTCGATGATATAAGTGAGAAAAAATAAGTTGAAATGGTAGGGGAAGGTGCTATGGGAAAAGGGAGACAAAAAAAAAAACTTTAACATAATAAAAAATTACTGAATTGATTCAATTGGTAGTAGTGATAAAGCCATAAATAGAGCTATCTATATATACAAAGAGCTCAATAGAATGATAAATTGCAAAGAAGATATGATGGCACCAACCAATACCATCAGTCTTTTCCCAAAGAGCTTATCCTTGGATCAATCTTCTACACTGTTTCCCAAAGATGAGGCTACAACACTATTCTGATTACACTCTTGAAGGGGCCTTTATGACTATAATTTAGGCAGTATTGAAAAATCATTTGCGATGGTATTTCATGGATGAAGAACTACTCAACTAACTTGCTCCTCAATATAAAGAAAATGTCTCTGTTGGTCATAAATCGGAGATAGTTCAGTTGATGTGATAACAAGGGTTAGAAATTGTTTAAATAGTAGATATGGCAAGAGATGGAGATCTCAGAACCAATGTAAGTAGTTTAACTGTGCATTCAGAAATGTGCAACATTGTACACTTTCTAAATCATAATTAACCAACCAACCTAGATCATGCATGCATGATTACTAGAAAGGCAATTCAGGGGTTTCTCATTCCATGACTTGAATGTCTATAAAGCTTAAATTTCACTATTCCAATATTATAAAGTTTAATCACATGAGTGGATCTCAGTTCTTCAAATAAAACCAAATTTCATAAGTATATTGATGCCAGAATAATGTGTTCTCTGCATCAAGTCCAGAACTTTGAGTTGTTTACTTGGTTCCCATATATCAGATTATTTCGAGTCTATCCCTTTGCAACAAGACAACAGTATGAAATCAAAGAAAGGAGTAAATTTATAAGAGATGATATACCTTTTATTATTGTGTACTTTCCATTAATTTGATTGACAACTGCAAGTGAGAAATGGGCGAATCTACTCCAACCATATGGCAAGTTAACTGAATCAGCAACATCAAGGTATAAAGACAAGTGGTCTATATTATTTCCCTTGGGGAAAATTAGCACCCGCCTGTAACAGTCAAATCAATGCTCAATGACCTTCAATCACCCGAACTGAGCGAGACGAATCATGCACCTAGGAAATAGAGACATAACAGGCATTATACGCATCAGCTTACCACTTGTACACTCCAACGTAGAAAATATCAGAGTAGAGCTTCTTGGTGTTCGACCTGGATAAATTATCAATTGTCCACCTATATTTGAACGTAGGAGGATCCTCCACCGGTTGGCTCTCCGGTGCAGTTGCTGCGTCGGCCGATATAACTAAGCAGGAAAAAGAAAAGAAGGAACGTCAAGCAGAATAACGCATTAAAAATCAAAACCAAAACCAACAGTAACCTAGGCGCAACATCATAAATTTTCGGCAACCGAAGAAGGAACTCCTCACAACCAGTAGGCTTAACGAAATCCAAAAAAAAAAAAAAAATACCTTCCATCGACTGAGGTCCCTCTGCGAATTCCTGATGCGGCACCTGCATCTCCTCGTCCCCCTGCTGCTGCAAAAAAGCCGAGTCACGCGAATCAGTGTCAGATCCACCCAAAACAACTATGCCTCGATTGAGAAAAGACGCCCAAGTAGATTCATGATAGGGGTCAATAGACATCGCAATTCAACCCGAGATGGAGTGCAGGCACAGACGCGCATTCCCTAGAACCGACACAAATCGCAGTGGAGCAAGCGAGATCAACAAGACAAAACCAAGTTTACAGCCCCGTCTCGAGCGAGAGAATCGATGACTAGGGCGACCAATGAACACAGTAGGAATTGTCGAAAGAACCGTACGTCAGGAGGGGGCGGCGTCATCGTAGTCATGGGTGGTCGGTTGCTGCGGCGATGGCGTAGGGGAATCCGATCCGAAGCGGAGAATCGCCGGCGGCAGACGTGGATCGGGAGGAAAGGAAGAGGACGAGCCCTTCGACGGGATCAAGCGACGAGGCCTGTGGGTGCGTAGACGACGAAGGGGTTTTATTTACACGTAGTGTACACCGCGGGAATGCACTCGGGGACTGTGGGGCCACGTATCACCGTGTGGATCTGGGTACGATTTCGAGTGTGCGTCTTCTGCGTGAGTCATGCTATGGGACCGCTACCGTACCTTAAGCCTCCTAAATAGTTTTACCCATGCCACTGTCCTCTCTAGGACCCCGGCGCACTCAGTGACGCAGTGACGCTCTGGGTCGAAATCTTTAGACGCGAATGGGACATGACCTTGTTCTTTATCGGGTCGGGT
The DNA here is from genome assembly GCF_018446385.1 of Zingiber officinale. Lineage (NCBI taxonomy): Eukaryota > Viridiplantae > Streptophyta > Magnoliopsida > Zingiberales > Zingiberaceae > Zingiber > Zingiber officinale. Next base: position 72,514,598 of record NC_055998.1, read on the forward strand.
TCGATGGCTACAGACACAGACCGTTAGATCCGACATAGTGGAGCATTTCTAATAGTTTATGTAAACCAATATTATCATATTAATTAATATTTCATTGATAATAATTTTATAATAAAATAAATTGAAATTTAATTAGGATATATATACTCCCTAAAACTAAATTTTATTTTTAAAAATTACCAAACTTTAAAATTTTAATCTATTTTAAGATTTTTTTTTCATTTGGAAACCTCTAGATTATAAATTTATTAAATTTTACGGTTATAAATATATTTAATGATTTACAATATGGATAATTTACACTCATTGTTATTCTCTCAATTTGTTCATTGTCATAAGTAGACGGATCTAAAGGGAGTGGAGGTTTGCTTGAGCATTTCCTTGTTCCCGAAAAATTCTACCAGTATGTTACAGTCCAAGGGGCAACAAAAAAAACAGATAAATTTCAGTTCCCTTTTTAACACCCTTTTCCCTTTTTATTTAGATTCACACTCATAGGTGCTCTACTTAACCTAATATAATAGAGAAGGTAAAATTTTAAATTTTACACTTTTCATTTACTTGGTTTTTTTAATATATATTTTAAATAGAAAGTGACTTAATACAGTATATAAAAAAATTAATGATAACATTATTAAGTAAACTGTTGAGGAACTAAAATATTTAGTCACTCAAGTATTAAAGAATGATACAAAAGATAGAAACTGCTATTATATATTAATTGATTGTAATTTACTTTATTAATTAAAAATTTATAAATTAAATTAATAACATATGTAAGTATAAAATCAACCTCTTAAATAATAATTAATATATTTTAAATAAAATTTCATTATAACTGGAACACGTAAGCATAAAAGATTTACATAGATAAGAATATAAAGATGGAGGTGCGGAATATATAAAGAAAAGAAAAATTGATAGATAAAAGGTAAAAGATAAAAAATTAAAAAATATATATTAGGAAAAAGGTCATAATTATCCTTATAGTTGGAGTAAATCGGGAAGAGTAGATAAGTCCGTCAGATAAGTCTTGATGGATGACTAACATCATAAGTTTTTCAAATTCCCTTGATATAATATGCCTTGGATGAGATTTGAACATCTGTTGACTATAGAGTTTGTCTCACTCCATACAATGACGAAGTCAAACATTTTACTCAAACTATAACTCGGAGGCAGCTGATGATTGAGTTAATTTGACATATTCATCATGTATTTTGAATTTTTAAAGGGAAAGAAAAGGCTTTTAGCCCATAGATCTATTAGGATGATATTTTTAGTCTGGACGAGCTACCATTCTTAGCTTTACCATTAACTCCATATTCCACATAAATATTTTAGTTAAGTGATTTAAAATTATGAAAAATAAATTAAAAATAAAAATATTAATTAGTAATAATAAAAAAAAAATTATTTAAATATAAAATAATGATATAAATAAGAAATATAATCAAATGATAGATTTATATGGTCATAGGATAAGGCTTACGTGGTATATTTTTAATAAAATTCTAGTTAAATAATGTGAGTAATTCATCTTCCAAAAGACACTTTAAAGAATTAGAGATCTCCAAATATATGAGAAATCCATTGATTCAACTGCCGAGGGAATTTTATTTTACATAATGTTTATATGAAACAATTAAAAAATTAAATAAAAGTCCGTTTTTAAAATATTCAATGAAGGAAGAATTTATTAGTTTTTCATATCACGTTTTTTTTATTGATCCAAACAAAAATCTAATTCCTTAGTTTCTTTTTAAAGAAAAAAATGTTAATAAGTAGAATGGTAGGTCACAATTTAATTTTAAAAACGGATGGAATTGGCGAAGAGTAAATGGAAGAGTTGTCCAAATGATTACAGTTCGGATTTCTACGTCTCTTACCCCTAATCTTTTCGTGATTTCATAGATTGGATGTCTTTCATTTAGTAAATTTAATCGAAGAAATTATCATCTAAAATAGCTCAATTTTGTATATAAATTATATTTTTTTAATTTTTTTTTTACCCTATCAGTTTTTTTTTTATACTTCAATTTCAGCGTTTGTATTAACCCCTTTTCCAAGGCTTTTGAGTCAATTAAGAGGGGTCCTCTCTGATGGGTCTAGTGGCTAGCAAATGAGGTATTGCCATAATGAAGTCTGAGGTTCGAATCTCGGCAAAGTCGAAATAAATACCTCTCTTATGTGCTAGTCAATATTCCAAAGGCTAGTAGCCGCCCGTGATTTACCTCCTTCGTGTTAAATTTGAGACAAATTGACGGGGACACTGGGGGCGAACGTATTCACCTTTTGCCACAATTGAGTCAATTAAGAGGGGCTCCATGGAGAAGATGGAACAGCAAATGGTAATAGTAGATCAAGTGCTCCACTTGAAATCTTACTAATCAAAAGCTTGTAATAGAAACCTGGCACACATTTATGATAGCTGATACATAATTTCTGTTCTACAAATTTTTTTAAACTGAAGCAGTTCAGCACTCTCTCTATATATTTTTTTCTTTTGTTCTTTTTTTTCAGATTTTACTTCCCTTCTACCATCTTGAATTGTCTCACAATGCATCAATACAGAGCCGAATCAAGTTTATTTAACTCAGCAGTGTCAACTCAGAACTGAGTTCCTGCATTCCCAGCGTTTGATTTTTTTTTTTAACTTCAGACATGCCTTTTTATTGCATTGATGGAAAATCAAACTGAGTCCTGCAGAAACCAATCCCCTCATTAAGCTTCTCTTTATTTTTTTTTTAAATTCCTATTTCCCCTTAACAATAACAACAACCCTGGAAAGCAATGAACTATTTTCAGCAACAAATTGTTTCAACAGGCATTCCACTTTGAATCTTTTGAGTCAATGAAAAATAATCTCCCAGAATTCAGAACTCCTATAATGCTATTGATCCTCTCTGAGAACGTGACACGATGAAGAGCTGGAGACGATGAGCGAAGACTTCGGAGAGCAAGTAGATGATGACTCCGAGGAAGTAGAATCACGTTGGAGCTGAGAAAACCAAAGCAGATCCTGAAGAAATCTAATCAAAAATATCTCCCAGCGGTGAGAATAGCAAGTCGAAGCTAGATTAGAAAAATCGAAAGTCGATCTAGGGAAGACTCCTACGAATTAAAACACCATGTCGAAGAAAACCCAGCTCACGGTTCCGGCGGATGCTATCGCTTCCTGCACACCACGCAACCAATCAACAAGACATTAGTGACCTAAGACTGGGGTGAGAATCCCTCACTAGGCCCTCCGACTCTCAAGTCAGCCCCCTCTCTCAGGTAGGAAGAGGAAGAAGAAGAAGTACAGTGAATTCAAATGGAACTTAGGGTTTTAGTGGTGATGTTGTGCACGTGCCTTGCCAACGGAGAGGATTCCCCTTTTTATACCACTTCATATAACCTCCGTAGTCATGAAGTGGACCCCGGTTTGTTAGAGCTTGTTATAAGATTACGTAAGTACCTGTAATAATAGTTTAAGGAATCTTTTTCGTACCACAGATGTACCTTCTTTATCGTCTAGCACATTTACAGAAGTTTCTAGAAGTTGTTTCCCGCCAGGTTGCCATATGATTGTATATTATTCATACACCACCTATATTTGGTTGTAGTACTCCTTACTGGCTACGTTCTCGAGATTTAATGAATGTGAGTGTCTTTATGCCCGACCAGATTTTGCCAAGTCGATTTTATACTAATAAACTTATAAAAGTGTGTGTTAGTATACCCGCCCGAGATTACACTACCGAGCGAGTTATGTGTATGCTCATCCGAGCTTATTATACCGATCGTATCGGGTCGGGTCCCTTTGGACAATCTTGGTTTGTATGCCTACTCAATCGCCTGAGATTATGCTATCGAGCGAGTTATGTGTATGCTCATTCGGGCTTACTATACCGACCGTGTCGGGCCAGGTCCCTTCGGACAACCTTGGTTCGTATGCCTGCTCAATTGCCCGAGATTACACTATCGAGCAAGTTATGTGTATGCTCGTCCGAGCTTCTTCTACCGACCATGTTAAGCCTGGTCCCTTCTGACAACCTAGGTTTGTATGCCTGCTCAATCACCCGAGATTATATTACCAAGCGAGTTATGTGTATGCTCGTCCGGGATTATTATACCGACCGTGTTAAGCCGGGCCCCTTCTGACAACCTAGGTTTGTATGCCTGCTCGATCGCCCGAGATTATATTACCGAGTGAGTTATGTGTATGCTCGTCCGGGGTTCTTCTACCAAGTCATGGCCTTATGAAAGGCAATCGGTCTTTGCTAAACCAACTACAAAGATTGCTTACGGGTTTACGCCTTTAAACTTAGTGGAGCTTTGCTTACTAAGTGCTCCTAGGTTTATTGACCCTTTGTTATTTTAACTTGGCTGATATTTTCTGCTTGGTCACCCTTCTACCGTCGAGCGTATCAACATGCGGTAATCCTTCGTTTGTTATAATTCGATCTGGCTTATACTCTCAACCATACCTATATTCTCGGTCGATATTTCCTGCTCGATCAAGACTTCCTCGTTAGGTGTAGGCGCACTTGCTAGTAACTCACCCATTTGGGTTTGCCCGATCTCATATACCAATTTATATCATGTGCTCTGTTATTTTTATCTCGGCTTGTCCAAAGTGGACAACCGAGATTTGCTTACCGAGCACATTTGTCTTGACTGAACCTCCTTACTTCCTCTTTCTTCTCCTTACATCCCCTTGCACATTATTACACGAACTCCACTCCTTATAACCCATATCACTAGTCTCCCCTTCAAGTATAGTCGAAGGAGGTGTATCTGACTGACTAGACTTGAGTGTGGCAGTGATCTCGTGACCCCTGCTACAATGATCCCATGACTCCTGATATCATGATCCCGTAACCTCTACTACAATAGTCTCGTGATACTTCCAGCTATAAGTGTGTGATCCTTCCTTCTACAACATCCAACTTTGCTTTCTCTTGTTCTACTTTCTTACTAAAGGTCTTATTGGAAGTCATGGCTTCAGATCCTCCTCCTTGGGATTAATTGCTGCGCGAGAAGAAAAGATCTTTAAATGAGGTCATGCGAGCCCTGGATCTACATTGTTCACCCAACCAGGAACTAGAGGTGCGTCTGTTATCAGCTCAATCACAGGTCTGGTCAGAAGCAACTTTGAGGAATAAAGCCTATTCGGAGTTGAAGAAAAAAATTGAAGAGCTGGATAATCTAAGAGCCCAGCATACCTCAAAGGTAACCACTCTAAATAGAAAAGCACATGCAGATGGTTTACTAATATCTCAATAGCAACGAGCTTTGGATCAGTAGAAGGCTAAGGTGGATCTTCTACAAGCCGAGTTGGCTCAAATTAGGTCAGAGATGACCTTTCAGTCACTTGTTTGTGAGGGGGAACCCCACAAGCGCCAGAGGACAGGACAGGACAAGCCTCCTCCCTTTGTCCGAGCTGTCACTCTACCACCTGCCCCCACTTAGGATGGGAAGAGCAATCGGGTGGTTCTCATTATATTCTGTTGGGTGACAAATTTTTGTATCGGTAATAATACTGAGTAAAATTTTTCTTCCTAAAAAACATGATAATAAGTCGACTTGTTGCTTCATACTTTGTTTAGGTTGTTATTCCATCAAACTCCTTGCATTTGTCTATGGAAACTCGAAGGTTATGATTGTAAAATCGTTGATAGTGATATCAGAAGCTTTTATTTATGTTTGAGGGAGGTGTATAAAATCAGGTGATCAACTACTTTAGGAGTGATTAAACAAAGAATTGTAGGTATAATCCCGAGCAAGTATGAGCTTAATTAGGTTTTTAGACTTCATTCTATCTACGAAAATCGGTCTAGATTGTGCTTGGTCAGAATATTTGGAGTCAGACCTCGCCTTAATTTATCAATATTTACTCCTCATTCTTCTCTTTATTGCGCTTAGAAAATTGAACACCTTTTTCCACATTTCCTCGTTGTTGATTGGTTCTTCAACGGAAAGAGAATATTGGAGGCGTACGGTACTGCAACAATAACCCGAGCATGATTAAATCTGTTATATCCATCATAAATGTTCGTTCATGGATTCTTGACATGTGTTTTCTATTTCTTCTTCCTGATGTAATAGTTTGCACACTTTTTTAGTAACGTTCTATCGCATTCTTCCCTTAGCAAATCACTGGCTTCTCTTGTGAGGGTTCTTCATATCCAACAACGCTTATCATCTATAATATTATTGGAAAAACCCTAAACTCTTTATTTTTTTACCTTCTTCGTCTTCCCCCTTGCGCTCTTCGCTAATGCTGTTGTTTAGTGTTTTTTAGCTTCTACTGCCTTTTCTTCCTTTCTAGCTTCCGCCTTTTGTTCATTTCTTCCGAGGCTCCAGTAAGTTATCTTTCTTGTGTTCTTGTGTTATTCTATGGCCGAAGAGTCTTTCGCCGCTTGGTATGCCCAAACTTCCTCCACCTTCCATAAGGCTGATAGGGCTTCTATCCGCTTGGAGTATGAAGTTTCTAAAGAACATCTTATTGCAATTCTTACTCTTGACGCTCACCCTCATCTTCCTCCCGCCGGTTATATTACTTTTTTCAAAGATCAACTGATAGCTGGCCTACACTTTCCCATTCCCCCTTTTCTGGTAGAAATAAGCAGATACTTCGATATCCCTTTACAACAATATGCCCATAATGTATTCCGCTATCTATGTGGTTTGCACATGATATTTCATCTTTTCGACATTCCCCTGACTCCCCAAATTTTTTTTATGTTTTCCTACCCCAAGAGGTCGGACCCTAGTGTCTTTCTGTTTCAATCAAGGCCTAAGATGACCTTCTTTGAAGAAATGCCCTCTTCCATTAAGGGTGTTAGGATGTATACTAAAAGCCTAACTTTTTGTATTAAAAATTTATTGAATGAACATTTATTTTGTAATAAGAATCACATTGGTCAAATGTCTGCATTAGTTAAATACAGTTGTCCATTTAATTTATATTGTAGATAACATGGTGTGTGGTGTCACATAGAAGATCATGTTATCAGTTCCTTATAAATTATAAATAGTAGCTCACAACCAAGATGAATTGGGATAAATCATTGGAATGGTTGTAGTGTAATTTGGTACTAATTTATCTTAACTATAAAATTATACTAGTACACTATGTTTGTATTGAGCAGGACCATTTGAGGTTGTTCCTTTTATACTGATTGCATAAAAGAACATAACCTCTATTATTATAGATATGTGTACTCTTAATCCCGATATAATAACAAGCACATATACTTAGTATTTATTTCTTTAATTTATCAATGGGTGAGATTTATTCGTTAAATCAATAGGCGTGATAAGTTAGAAAATAATATTATTTATATGGTGTGTTGTTGATTATAGAAGAAAACTGTGTCCTAATTATCTAGGTTGATGATGTCCCCTTGAGGAGCTCATAAGGATTTTCATATAAACCCTGCAGGTGGACTTAGTCCGGTATGATAATAAAGTTGAGTGGTACTACTGTTAGAGCTAGATATTAATTAAATGAGTTATCAGTAACACATTTAATTAGTGGACATTCGATATCTTAAACACAGGGAGACTAATGCACTCGTGATAAGAAGGAGCCCATAATGTAATATGGGATTGGCGCGGTAGTTCAATAATGACTCTTTAGCGGTATGAGTTATTATTGATGAACTTGAGTTAGGTGTTCGGGTCGAACACAGGAAACTCAAGTCCATCAGGAGGTCAAAACTAATTCCTCCTCTAGGTCCCTATTGTAGCCTCTTAATTAAAAGTCTTTTTATCCACCCGAAGCCCAGCTTCTTACCCAAGCTAGGGGCCGGCCACATCCTTGCTTGGTGCCCAAGCAAGGGGCCGACCAAGCCCATCTTGGTGTCCAAGATGTGGCCGACCAAGCCTTGCTTGGTGCCCAAGCAAGGGGTCAACCATAGCATGATAGAAAAGGAGATTTTATTTAAAATTAAATTTTGGTAAAATCTTTTATTTTTTGAAGCCATCCACATGGTTTTAAAAGAGAGTTTTAAATTTTAAAATCTTTCCTTTTATAGCTATCTACAAAGGATTAAAAAGAGATATTTTAATCTTTCCTTATTTGTAGTGTTTAAAAGAAAATTTTTAATTTTGATAAAACTTTCCTTTTTTGTAACCATGATTTAAAAGAAAAATTTTAATTTTAATCTTTTCTTTTTTTTGTAGTCATCTACAATGTTTAAAAGAGAGAGATTAATTTTAAAATTTTTCTTTTGTAACCATCACAATAGGAAATTTAAAAGAGAGAGATTTTAATTATTATTAAAATTTCCTTTTTTACCATGACCAAGGATTATAAAAGAAAGGTAGATGGTGTCTTATGGGGTAACACACAACCTAAGTCTCCTCTTCTATTCCTTGTGGTCGGTCCTTCTTCTTCCTTTCTCTCTTGAGGCCGGCGACACCTCTCTTCATCCTTGGTGCCCGATTGTTTGGTGGAGAAGAAGAAGAAGAAGAAGAAGAAGAAGAAGAAGAAGGTCTCTTCACCTTGTTTTCTTCCTTAGGGTCGACGACACATCAAGTGGATCTTCTTTGTTGGGATATATACTAAAAGCCTAGCTTTTTATATGAACATAAGAATCACATTGGTCAAATGTCTATATTTTTGTTAAATGTAGTTGCTCATTTGATTTATATTGTAGATAACATGGTATGTGGTGCCACACAGAAGATCATGTTATCAGTTCCTTATAAATTATAAATAGTAGCTCACAACTAAGATGGAATGAGACAAATCATTGGAATAATTGTAGTGTAATTTGATATTAGTTTATCTTAACTATAAAATTATACTAGTACACTATGTGTGTATTTAGCAGGACCATTTGAGGTTGTTCCTTTTATACTGATTGCATAAAAGAACATAACCTCTATTATTATGGATGTGCATACTCTTAATCCCGATATAATAACAAGCACATATACTTAGTCTTTATTTCTTTAATTTATCAATGGGTGAGATTTAGTTCATTAAATCAATAGGGCCGATAAGTTGGGAAATGATATTATTTATATGGTGTGTTGTTGATTATAAAAAGAAATTGTGTCCTAGTAATCTATATTGATGATGCCCCCTTGAGGAGCTCATAAGTGTTGGATCGAGAAAGTGCTAGAGGGGGGGGGGGTGAATAGCGCTCGTGGCTATTTCGTTTTTCGAATCCGTAAATCGTACGAGAAATTAATAGAGTAATAAGCAGCGGAATAAAAACAGTCAAACACAGAGACACAGGGAATTACTTCGTTCGGAGCCTAAGGCGACTTCTACTCGAAGGCCCGCGATCCTTGATCACTTTCCGTGGGCAACAACTATAAGCTCGAAGAATATTACAAACTTAGAACAATTTGTCAACTAAAGAAATACAATACTGACGACAGAATCTAAGGAAATCGAAGTGTCGGGTCGTCGAGTTGAGTTGAAGCTTTCTCGGGATGTCGCGTTTAGCAGCCGATTGAAGCACGATCACTTGTAATCAGATATCTTGAGGTGCTGCTCGAAACCCCCTTATAAAGGGTGTCCAAGGCGCCTTGGAAGCCTCCGAAGGCGCCTCCATAGCTCCGAGTCCACCGTGCAGATAAGCGCTGACCGTTCTGCGCTTATCACCTTGAAGGCGCCTTCATAGGTCTTCAAGGCGCCTTCCAATGCGCCTTCCAAGGCGCCTCCATAGCCAACCGAGGCGCCTTTAGCCCTGCTTCGAGGCCAGATCAGCTTTTGCACCCGAGGCGCCTCCAAGCCCCATGGAGGCGCCTCGGACACTGTTCATCCGAGGAAAAACATCATTATTTTGTACCTGCAGGACATGTTAGTCCCAAACAATATCCTGCAACACAAAGTTAGCATAAAACAACAGTATGAATATGATAAAGAATAATATGACAGTCTCCGGACTGTTCGGGTCTGACTTCAGATTTTCGTCCGGAAATCCTAGGTCGACCCGACGCCTACTGTTCCCTCTACGGGGAACGCGTCCTCACCTACTCCACTCAGGAGATTTACTTGCTGCCAGTACGATCCTCCAGATCGACTGGACTTTTGCTCAGCACTCGACGCTTCCGGACTTTCTGCTGGACATCCGCTTCCCGGCTAGTCCAGTCTTTCACCTGGTTCGCGACACCAGGACTTTCCACCTAGAGTTACCACCCCTTAGAACTTTTGCCTGAAGCCATCGACCTGCCAAGACTTTCCGCATAGGGTTACCACCCCCTATGACCTAGGGTTACCGCCCCCTAGGGTTTTCCCTTTGCCTAACCGCAGCTAGGACTTTCCTCCACCTAGGGTTACCGCCCCCTAGGGTTTTCCCTTTGCCTAACTGCAGCTAGGACTTTCCTCCACCTAGGGTTACCGCCCCCTAGGACCTAGGGTTACCACCCCCTAGGACTTTCACCTTTGCCTAACCGCAATTAGGACTTTCCTGAAACACTCATTCAACATGTTAGATAACAACAAGACTTAACTTTGAACCATTTTCCATTATCAAAACTTGGGTTCGATCGTCAGATGCTTCCCGCACCAACAATCTCCCCCTTTTTGATTATGGCAACCCAAATTCAAAGTTAAGTAAAAACAAATGCATAAGTATGTTAAAAAGTTTTAAGTGATCAAGCTTAAGTACATAAATTCAAATGAACGCCTAACTTAAGCTAACACTTAAACTTTTGTGAAGCTCCCCCTTAATACAGGGTTTCCTTTTTGAATTTAAATAAAGTTTTACTTTTGAATTACCTACTCTCCCCCTTAATAAAACACTTTTTACTTTTGATTTTGAATGATTTTGAATTAATGATTTTGAATTTCCTACTCTCCCCCTTTTAAAAAATAGTTTGTCTTTGGAAAAATGCTTGTGAAACACTTAGCTAGTAACTGAAAAATTTGTTAGTTATTTTTCTCCTAAGTTAAAATGGCTAATTTATGGATGACTTGAAGGATGACTTTAGCCTCTTTGTAAACTTAGTTGGTTTTAGAGGAAAAGAGAAAAAAAAAATGTAACTAAGTTTAGAAAAACTTAGCTAGATTTTAAAGAATTTTGGAGGCAAATTATTTTGAAGGCTCTTTTTACTTGGCAAAAAAATTTTTGAAAGCCATGAGTTAAATTTTGCAAGTAAAGGAATATGCTTTTAATACTTTTAGCTAAGTATAGAATGAATCTAATAGGTAACTCAACAAAAATTCATAAAGATGGCTAAGTTTGAAAGTTGCTATATGAGTCACTTAGCTGAGCCTTTTGCAAACATTAAATTTTGAAAATATAGTTTAAGTGAAAAAGGGACTTAGCTTAATTTTGAATAAAATAATACTTATTTTTGAAAAAGAACTTGTTAATTTTTAGGTTGAAGAGAGAGAGTAGCTAAAATTTTAGGTTATTTATTCAGTTGGTCCTTAAGTCCAAGCATGAGTTAAGTTTAAATAACAATCAAATTATCTAATTGGTGTTGATCAGGTATCAGAGCCCTAAAGTTTAAAGATTTTTAAAATGATTTTGAAGGATTTTTCAAATAATTTTGAAATTAAGTTTTGAAAGATTTTTAAACTGATTTTTAAAAGATTTTTCAAATAATTTTGAATTGAAGTTTAAAAAGATTTTTAAAATGATTTTTCAAATAATTTTGAAATGAAGTTTAAAAAGCTTTTTAAAATGATTTTGAAAGTTTTTTCAAATAATTTTGAAATGAAGTTTAAAAAGATTTTTAAAATGATTTTGAAAGATTTTTCAAATAATTTTGAAATTAAGTTTAAAATGATTTTGAAATTAAGTTTTGAAAAGATTTTAAAATGATTTTGAAATTAAGTTTTGAGAAGATTTTTAAATAATTTTTGAAATTAAGTTTTGGGAAGATTTTAAAATGATTTTGAAATTAATTTTGAAAATATTTTTGAAATTAATTTTGAAAAGATTTTGAAAGTAATTTTGAAAAGATTTTTAAATAATTTTGAAAGTAATTTTGAAATGATTTTTAAATAATTTTTGAAGTAATTTTGTAAAGATTTTTAAATAATTTTTGAAGTAATTTTGGAAAGATTTGAAAATATTTTAAAATGATTTTGAAATTAAGTTTTGAAAAGATTTTTAAATAATTTTGAAATTAATTTTGAAATTAATTTTGAAAAGATTTTTAAATAATTTTGAAAAGATTTTAAAATGATTTTGAAAGTAATTTTGAAAAGATTTTTAAATCATTTTGAAAGTAATTTTGAAAAGATTTTTAAAATGATTTTGAAAGTAATTTTGAAAAGATTTTTAAAATGATTTTGAAAAGATTTTAAAATGATTTTGAAAGTAATTTTGAAAAAAATTTTAAAATGATTTTGAAAGTAATTTTGAAAATATTTTTAAATAATTTTGAAAGTAATTTTGTAAAGATTTTTAAATAATTTTGAAAGTAATTTTGGAAAGATTTTTAAATAATTTTGAAATTGAGTTTACAAGGCTTTTAAAGTAATTTTGAAAATAATTTTGAAATTGAGTTTAAAAGATTTTTGAAGTAATTTTGAAAAGATTTTTAAATAATTTTGAAATTGAGTTTACAAGGCTTTTAAAGTAATTTTGAAAATAATTTTAAAGTTAATTAAATTTGAATGATAATTTTTGAAAGATAATTTTAAAGTTAATTAAACTAAAAAAATAATTTTAAAGTTAATTAATCTTTGAAAAATAATTTTAAACAATTTAGAATGATTTAGAAACTGACTTTTAAAATAATTTAGATTTGAAAATAATTCAAGTTAAAATAATTTAATTGTTAATTAACTTGATTTAGGTCAAGTCAATTTTAATAATTTAATTTCCTAGTCATATCACCCGATCTAAATTTTCAATCAGAGAATCCTATAATTTTTGTGAGATGAATTGAGGTTCAATTTAAGGGTTTGATTTAACTTTGTGTTAGATTCAGGTTTAGCTTTGGGTTCAACAAGTAAGCATTCTTTGAATAAACTTCTAGGCTATGGTGAGTCACAAGGAACTCATTAAAGTAACCATGCTTTCAAGGTTTTTCAAATAGTCCTACCTGTTAGGATCGATGGTCACGGCTAGAGATGGGGGGTGTGAATAGCCACCCCAAATTCTCGTTTCTTTCTACAAATTAGGGTTAGCGCAGCGGAAATAAAAACAAGAAACGAAACTAGGAAGGAGAAGAAAATCAAACCTAACACGATGATGTAACGAGGTTCGGAGATAAACTCCTACTCCTCGGCGTGTCCGTAAGGTGGACGAAGCCTATCAATCCGTCGGTGGATGAGACCCCGGAAAACCGGCTAATAACAACTCCTTCTGGGTGGAGAAACCTCGCCACAATAACTTGCAACAACAAGATAGAAATACAGCAAGAAATACAAACAATATGAATGTAAAACACCTTGCTTGCCTTAGACTGATTTCCGTTGACGAAGCAGCAACTTCACGGAAGAACAGCAGCAGCTGACCAGCCGAGGAAGCTCACACGAAGCTTCAAGCAGAAGCGAGCTCAGAGATCGTCGTCGGTGAAGAAGAAGAAGAAGCGAGAGAAGAAGAACAGCGAGAAGCACACTGTAGAAGCCCTCGATCTCCTTTTATAACCCGTGACCGCAAAGAGGACATCAAGAAGACGGAGATAGCCGCTGTCACACAACGGATAGTTCGGACCGATCAGCTCCATCCCGATCGGTCCACAGAGCTCCCGACGGTCATGGGACCGATCAAAGCCTCCGCTCGGCCTTTCGACTTAAGAGTCCGGACCGATCGTGCATGCTCTCGATCGGTCCAGCATCCCGATCGGTCCCGGGACCGATCCTTCCTTTCTCCCGAGCTTCTTCGATCGTTGTTTCGATCGTGCAGACCGATCGATAACACTCAAGAGGCTACCGCTTGTTACCGATCGGTCACCGATCGATCCAGATACCCAGTGTATCACTCGATCCACTGATTGATCCAGAGCTTGGTTTTTGCCCAAACCAAGTCCCAAGCCTTCCAAACCAATATCCGGTCAACCTTGACCTATTGGTATCTCATGCTTAGCATCTGGTCACTCCCTTGACCTGCTAAGACTCCCTACCATGTGTCCGGTCAATCCCTTTGACCCACTTGGTCTTTCCAACACCAGATGTCCGATCATCCTTGATCCATCTGGATTTTTCCCTTGCCCGGCTTCACTCACCAGGACTTTCACCTAGCTTCACTCACTAGGACTTTTACCTGGCTTCACTCACCAGGGTTTTCCATCTGCCCGGCTTCACTCACCAGGACTTCCAAACTGCTTAGCTTCACTCACTAGGTCTTTCTATCTGCCTTCCTGGTCTAGAGAACGAGCTACCGAGCCCTCTCTGACCTAGTCCGGAGAACGAGCTACCGAGCCCTCTCCGACTTCGTCCGGTCCAGAGAACGAGCTACCAAGCCCTCTCTGACCTAGTCTGGAGAACGAGCTACCGATCCCTCTCTGACCTAGTCCGGAGAACGAGCTGCCGAGCCCTCTCCGACTTCCACATGCCAAGCTTCCATACTTGGACTTCTCCGTGCCAAGTCTCCATACTTGGACTTTTCCCGTGTCAAGCTTCCTGCTTGGACTTTTCCGTGCCAAGTCTCCATACTTGGACTTTTCCCGTGCCAAGCTCCCTGCTTGGACTTCTCGAAATAGATCAACTCAAGTCGGGTCAACCAGGTTAACCTTGACCAAGGGTTGCACCCACAATCTCCCAAGCTTGTATCCTTATCAAACATCAAGGTACAAACATTGTCAAACATAACTCGTCAAACATCAAAACACAACTCGAGTCAAGTCAACTCGAGTCTGGTCAACCAGGTCAACCTTGACCTAAGGTTGCACCAACAATCTCCCCCTTTTTGATGTTTGACAAAACTCATAATCAAACCCATAATCAAGTTAGGTTAACCCGATAACCTAACTTAGATTTTCTAATGTTCTTCCTTGAACATTCTCCCCAAACCTACACTCTCCCCCTTTTTGACACACATCAAAAAGAGTGAATCAAGGTCAAGATTTTCTTCCTAATGAAAGTCCCATACCTTTCATTGAAACTCTTAATTTCCCCCTTAATACTAAGGTTTAACAATTAACTTAGTGATAATCCCATATCACTCAAATCTTTATGAGTAAAAACTCCCCCTAAAAGTCAACTCCCCTTGACTAATACGTAAAACTCCCCCTAAAGATCAACTCCCCCTTGACCATTGCACCAACAATGTCTTGGAGAGTTTCAAACCTTTAGAACTCTAAAACACCACTTCCACAGCTGCAATTTCAGATAAACAGTCGAAATTCAGCAGGTTGGCACGCCCTGATCGGTACCAGACTGATCAGGCTCCCTCTGGATCGGTCCAGTGACCGATCCACACAGACCTGGACCGATCAGGGAACCTCCTGATCGGTCCACAACTCTGATTTCTGATTTCTGAATTTTTCTTCTCCCGAAATTCAGAAACCTTTAGAAAATCACAGAAAATTCAAAAAATTATGAAATTTTGAGGATACATTCCTCATAACATATACTATCATGGAAAAATAGTTTTATATGAAAATAACTTCCATTTTTCAATCTTGATACAAAGTTCAAAAGTCTTTGAAATAGCTCAAAGTTAACTTATCTTTGTATCAACTTGTTCAATGATGAATGCTATTACTAGAAAAGCTTCATCAAGGTTTTTCAAATCAATTTTGAAATGATTTTAAACCATTTAATTTAGGACCACAATCTTTGGGCTAAATGTACATGACTTGTACACAAGCTTTCCCTATGATCCTCAATTTCGAATTAGGCTCATCTAGGCACAAGAACTATGCACCTTGATCCTAACTCATCATCCTAATATCTCACACACATCTAAGGTGTATCAAAAACACATCCAAGTTAATTTTGATGTGAGATATGGATTTAGGTTAGCTTATTCTAAGTTCTCATGCATTTTTCTAAACAACAATTTGATCTCCATATCAAATTGTGTTTCTTATCCTTATATCAATTTCATTGATTATAAATGCAAGAAATTATGACATGGCATAAAATGATATCATAAATGGAAACATGTGCCAATGTCATGATGTCATGGCATAAAGTATGAAACTTAAATAAAGCATGACATTTAAACTAACCTAAGCATTATCATGACATTTTAAATGATCATAAAATAAATATGATGTCATGACATGACATATGGCAAATAACATATGGCAAATAACATGTAAAGGTATAGAAAATACCTAATTCTAGCCTTAGTTGCCATTTTTGATAATTTTTATCATTTTGCCATAAAATTCTATATTCCTAAGTGTAATAGACCTAAAGTCATATCCTCAAGACTTTTAGATCATTATGTGCCAATTAGATTGACCTAAGAGAACTCCTCAAATGTAGTTGGCACATTCTAATCACCTTAGGAATAACTCTTAATTTCATTTTCAAGGCTTGATCACACCTTGAAAATTCCTAAAGTGCCACCTTTTGCCATGATTAGGTTAACTACCTATTCAAGTAAGGTTGGCACACCCTAACTCATCTAGCGTGATGAAATCACGCTCCTAGGAACCCAATACCTATTTGAGCTCATTGGGTTCACTAAGTATTCACTAGGGATGACTTCCCTAGCAACCCTTCTAATGACCCTCCTAGGCTTTGAAGCCTTGGTCATTTGGGACTCATCAAGATCAACTCTAGGGGTGACTCCCCTTGTGACCTTGGTGATGGTCTTCCTAGCCCTAGATTTTGTTCCATAATCGAATGGAACATTGTGATAAGTGGGCTTGACCACTTGGGACTTAGGTTTGTGACCCAAACCTTTTTTGTCCTTGGACATTGGTTTTTGACCCTTAAACCCTAGAGATGACTTCTCCAAGTTCTTAAGAGCCTTTTCCAAAATATCAAGTCTTGACCTCAAGACTTGATTCTCCTTCTCTAATACCTCAATTTTTAATTTTTCATTTTTCTTTGAGGTATTCCTAGGCATGTGTCTAGTTGATTTGGGATTTCTACCTAGGTTCTCCTTAGCCTTAGATGAGTTAGTCCTAGGGTTGGCTTTCCTAGTGTTATCCTTATCTAGGCTCACATGTTTGGCACCTAAGCATGTGTATCGATTTCTATAATTAACATGCTTATCATTATTAGCAATAGCAATAAGGCTACTAGCATGTGTTCTAGTTGAATTGCAAAAATGAGCCTTAGAGATTACCTTAGGGTTTGCCTTAGCTCCCCCTATCGATGTGCTCGTCTTCTTGTCCTTGTGAGGTTGCCTCCCCCTCGGACATTGGCTCCGATAATATCCCCTTCGCTTGCATTGAAAACACACAACGTGCTCTTTGCCTTTGCGTATCGGGACTCCGGCTTTCTTGACCTTTGGCGCCGGTGGAGACTTTCTAATCCTCTTTGGACACTTACTCTTGTAATGTCCATACTCCCTACACTCAAAGCACATTATATGTAATTTATTTGAAATTGAAATGCTTGAGTTACCTAGGGTTGAGGATGTATGAAGACTTTCTTCTTCATCCCTTCCGGAGGTAGCAGCTTCTTCCTCTTGCTCCATTCTTGAAGAATAACTCTTCTTCTCTTCTTCCTTAGATGTTGAGTAGCCCTCAACTTCTAATTCCTCTCCTTCATGATGTGAGCTACTTGGCTCACTTGACTCCTCTTCATGGCTTGAAGTGGAGTTCCCCTCATGGAACTTAGCCAAGTTGTTCCACAACTCCTTGGCATTGTTGTATCCACCTATCCTACACAAAACATCATTAGGTAAAAAAAAATTCAAAAATCTTCAATACCTCATCGTTGACTAGGGATTGGTGGACTTGTTCCTTGGTCCACTCCTTCTTCTCTAGGGTTTCTCCTTTCTTGTCCGTCGGAGGCTTGAAACCTAATTGGACACAACTCCAATTCTCAAGATTAGTCATAAGAAAATATTTCATTCTTACCTTCCAAAACGCGAAGTCGTCGCGATCGTAGAAGGGTGGAATGGTGATGTCGTCTCCGAGTTGATCCATCTCTAGCTTGTGCTCCCTCGGGTGTTAATCCGGCGAAGAGCAACCTCGCTCTGATACCACATGTTAGGATCGATGGTCACGGCTAGAGAGGGGGGGTGTGAATAGCCGTCCCAAATTCTCGTTTCTTTCTACAAACTAGGGTTAGCGCAGCGGAAATAAAAACACGAAACGAAACTAGGAAGGAGAAGAAAATCAAACCTAACACGATGATGTAACGAGGTTCGGAGATAAACTCCTACTCCTCGGCGTGTCCGTAAGGTGGGCGAAGCCTATCAATCCGTCGGTGGATGAGACCCCGGAAAACCGGCTAATAACAACTCCTTCTGGGTGGAGAAACCTCGCCACAATAACTTGCAACAACAAGATAGAAATACAGCAAGAAATACAAACAATATGAATGTAAAACACCTTGCTTGCCTTAGACGGTTTCGTTGACGGCAAGAACTTCACTAAGAACAAAGCAGTGACCACCGGGAAGCTCACACGAAGCTTCAAGCGTAAGCTCAAGAAAGCTTCGATCACGAAGGAAGAAGAAGAAGCGAGCTTCAACCGTAAGAAGAAGCGGTAGAAGCACACGCTTAGAAGCCCTCGATCTCCTTTTATAACCCGTGCGCAAAGAGGACATCAAGAAGACGGAGATAGCCGTTGTCACCACAATGGATAGTTCGGACCGATCAGGCTCATCACGATCGGTCCACAAGCTCCGATCGGTCATGGGACCGATCAGCTAAGCCTCCGCTCGGGCCTTTACGACTTAGTGCGGACCGATCGGGCATGCTCCGATCGTCCGGCCATCCTCGATCGGTCCGGGACCGATCGAGATCTTTCTCCGATCGGTCCAGGACCATCCTTCCTTTCTCCCGAGCTTGCCTTCGATCGAGTTTCGATCGCCGCACCGATCGATAACACTAGTAGGCTCGCTTGTTACTGATCGGTCACCAGACTGATCTAGATACCCAGTGTATCATTGGATCGATCCACTGATTGATCCAGAGCTTGGTTTTTGCCCAAACCAAGTCCCAAGCCTTCCAAACCAATATCCGGTCAACCTTGACCTATTGGTATCTCATGCTTAGCATCTGATCACTCCCTTGACCTGCTAAGACTCCCTACCAAGTGTCCGGTCAATCCCTTTGACCCACTTGGTCTTTCCAACACCAGATGTCCGATCATCCTTGATCCATCTGGATTTTTCCCTTGCCCGGCTTCACTCACCAGGACTTTCACCTAGCTTCACTCACTAGGACTTTTACCTGGCTTCACTCACCAGGGTTTTCCATCTGCCCGGCTTCACTCACCAGGACTTCCAAACTGCCTAGCTTCACTCACTAGGTCTTTCTATCTGCCTTCCTGGTCTAGAGAACGAGCTACCGAGCCTTCTCTGACCTAGTCCGGAGAACGAGCTACCGAGCCCTCTCCGACTTCGTCCGGTCCAGAGAATGAGCTACCAAGCCCTCTCTGACCTAGTCTGGAGAACGAGCTACCGAGCCCTCTCCGACTTCCACATCCGGTCCAGAGAACGAGCTACCGAGCCCTCTCTGACCTAGTCCGGAGAACGAGCTGCCGAGCCCTCTCCGACTTCCACATGCCAAGCTTCCATACTTAGACTTCTCCGTGCCAAGTCTCCATACTTGGACTTTTCCCGTGCCAAGCTTCCTGCTTGGACTTTTCCGTGCCAAGTCTCCATACTTGGACTTTTCCCGTGCCAAGCTCCCTGCTTGGACTTCTCGAAATAGATCAACTCAAGTCGGGTCAACCAGGTCAACCTTGACCAAGGGTTGCACCCACAATCTCCCAAGCTTGTATCCTTGTCAAACATCAAGGTACAAACATTGTCAAACATAACTCGTCAAACATTAAAACACAACTCGAGTCAAGTCAACTCGAGTCTGGTCAACCAGGTCAACCTTGACCTAAGGTTGCACCAACACTACCCATTGAACTTAATACTAAACATTGGTCTAACTAGTTAGAATTCATTTAAGGGTAGCTTCGGTCAGTTCCACTTGGCCAAATGCACCAGGTCGAAGCCATATCTTCCTAGACATGCGATGCCCAAGCTTCCCTAACGTACCATCATCCAAAAACTTCACCAGTACCGTGGGTCAAGTTAAACCTAGCCCGTTTTGATCTAACCTTAATTACCCTGCCGAGTAATCTACTCTTATTTTACTCATTTCGGGTAGATTAGGTTCAGTTACCCTG
The DNA here is from genome assembly GCF_018446385.1 of Zingiber officinale. Lineage (NCBI taxonomy): Eukaryota > Viridiplantae > Streptophyta > Magnoliopsida > Zingiberales > Zingiberaceae > Zingiber > Zingiber officinale. The sequence continues at coordinate 72,534,770 of NC_055998.1, forward strand.
TCGGGTAGTTCAGTTAGGGGTGCCAGCGAGTCCGGATCCTCCATATATTTTTATTTAACTTAAGTTGAAATTTACTTTTAATTTTGAATTAATTTCGAATTGAATTTCAAATTTAATTTAATTTCAAATTTTTAATTGAATTTTGAATTTTGAATTTTGATTTTTTAATTTAATTTCGAATTTTTAATTGAATTTTGAATTTAATTTTGAATTTTTAATTGAATTTTGAATTTTGAATTTTGATTTTTGAATTTTTAATTGAATTTTTAATTTTGAATTTAATTTCAAATTTAATTTGAATATTAATTTGAATTATGTTCTTAATATTATTTTTCTCTTAGCTCCCCCTGGATCATAGCCTCGATATGGTCTATCAAAGTAATAGACTTGATCCTTGGGGACCCAACAGTGACCAGTTCCAACTTGATTAACCAAGTTGGATTTTAGCACCCATGCTTGGAGAATTTTTCTATTATTTCTATTAACTAGCGATAAATATGATTTATATTTTATTTTAGTTTTAAATCCAAGTCCAGTTTTGTTGTAAACGGCTCGCTGTTTTCCAAGAATCAGATCCAGATTCTTGGAGGCCAAGGTGAACCGTTCCAACGTGTCCTTGAGTTCTTTAATTTGAGCTTTCAAATTGGAATTTTCTTCCTCAAGTTGTTGGACTTGAGTTGAACTTCCAATTTGAACTAACTCAGTTAAAGAGCTCGAGTCAGTCGCTTCCTTAGGGGCTGTTACCTCCGTTTGGAGCGACTTAACCCGGACGTTGGATTTAGCCAACTTTTTTACTAAGTAAGGTAATAATTCATGCAAGTTATCTAATTGAAATTCTGCGAGTAGTGAACTGGGTTTTGGTCCTTCGGAAACGAATGCGGATTCGTGGCTTCGATCAGACTCAGTCTCGGATTCGCTCTCGGTTTCTGACTCATACTCGGACTCAGTTTCCGCCACGGTTGCTAGTACTGGTAGAGCGAGGAAGCTCGTCGGTTCTTCTACGTCGGACCCGGATTCATCTGAAGACTCAGACCATATCTTTTCCTCTGTATTACTTGTACCTGCAACCATCGTAATACCTTCCTCGGCCGAAGTAGTATTATTCTTCTCATCTAATTCAAATAAATCATTTATTAAATTATACTTACTTACTTGAGCGTCGGAAGTGCCCTCGTGTAGTTTCATCAACTTTTGCCACAACTCTTTTGCACTTGCGAAGGAGCCGATGCGGTTCAGTTCTTCATTGGTTAGGCCACATTGTAGCATGCAGGTTGCTTTGGCATCAGCTTCAACTTTTTTCATTGTGCTAGAATCCCAGTTGATACATGAGATAAGTTCTCCGGTGTCGTCACGTGGAAGTTCGAGTCCGGTCTGGATGATGATCCACATCTCGACTTGCGTCTTGAGGTGGTACTCCATCCGGTTCTTCAAGTTTCCAAAGTCCTCGCCAGAAAAGAGCGATGGTCGGACGGTGCAGAATCCTTCTTGGAATGCCATTTTAAAAGGACCTTGCACACAAAAAAATAGCAAAAAAAAATGTACGAGGACTTGATCCTGGATTAGCAGTGCGGTATGGAAGGATAGAAATAGAAGTTCACCAGTTTCGAGAAAAAATAATAAAATAATAATAAAATATTATTAAAAAATATTTAAAAAATATTATTTCAAATTTTGCCAAATTCAATATTTTATCAATACTAATAAACCGTGAAAGTATGAAAATGAATTTTTCGAAAATAATTTTGGAGGAAAAAAACGAAAGGCGTAAGGTTTTATTTTTACCCTATACAAACGACAAAGCCACGAAAAATACTTGAATGGTGATTGCACCAGTTCAAAGTGACCCCGCTCTGATACCAATTGTTGGATCGAGAAAGCGCTAGAGGGGGGGGGTGAATAGCGCTCGCGGCTATTTCGTTTTTCGAATCCGTAAATCGTATGAGAAATTAACAAGGTAATAAGCAGCGGAATAAAAACAGTCAAACACAGAGACATAGGGAATTACTTCGTTCGGAGCCTAAGGCGACTCCTACTCGAAGGCCCGCGATCCTTGATCGCTTTCCGTGGGCAACAACTATAAGCTCGAAGAATATTACAAACCTAGAACAATTTGTCAACTAAAGAAATACAATACCGACGACAGAATCTAAGGAAATCGAAGTGTCGGGTCGTCGAGTTGAGTTGAAGCTTTCTCGGGATGTCGCGTTTAGCAGCCGATTGAAGCACGATCACTTGTAATCAGATATCTTGAGGTGCTGCTGGAAACCCCCTTATAAAGGGTGTCCAAGGCGCCTTGGAAGCCTCCGAAGGCGCCTCCATATCTTCGAGTCCACCGTGCAGATGAGCGCTGACCGTTCTGCGCTTATCACCTTGAAGGCGCCTTTATAGGTCTTCAAGGAGCCTTCCAAGGCGCCTTCCAAGGCGCCTCCATAGCCAACTGAGGCACCTTCAGCCCTGCTTTATGGCCAGGTCAGCTTTTGCACCCGAGGCGCCTCCAAGCCCGATGGAGGCGCCTCGGACATTGTTCATCCGAGGGAAAACATCATTATTTTGTACCTGCAGGACATGTTAGTCCCAAACAATATCCTGCAATACAAAGTTAGCATAAAACAACAGTATGAATATGATAAAGAATAATATGACAGTCTCCGGACTGTCCGGGTCTGACTTAGGATTTCCGTCCGGAAATCCTAGATCGACCCGACGCCTACTGTTCCCTTTACAAGGAACGCGTCCTCACCTACTCCACTCAGGAGATTTACCTACTGCCAGTACGATCCTCCAGATCGACTGGACTTTTGCTCAGCACTCGACGCTTCCGGACTTTCTGCTGGACATCCGCTTCCCGGCTAGTCCAGTCTTTCACCTGGTTCGCGACACCAAGACTTTCCACCTAGGGTTACCACCCCCTAGGACTTTTGCCTGAAGCCATCGACCTGCCAAGACTTTCCGCATAGGGTTACCACCCCCTATGACCTAGGGTTACCGCCCCCTAGGGTTTTCCCTTTGCCTAACCGCAGCTAGGACTTTCCTCCACCTAGGGTTACCGCCCCCAAGGACCTAGGGTTACCACCCCCTAGGACTTTCACCTTTGCCTAACCGCAGTTAGGACTTTCCTGAAACACTCATTCAACATGTTAGATAACAATAAGACTTAACTTTGAACCCTTTGCCATTATCAAACCTTGGGTTCGATCGTCGGATGCTTCCCGCACCAACAATAAGGATTTTCATATAAACTCTGCAGGTGGACTTAGTCCGGTATGATAATAAAGTTGAGTGGTACTACTGTTAGAGCTAGATATTAATTAAATGAGTTATCAGTAACACATTTAATTAGTGGGCATTCGATATCTTAAACACAGGGAGACTAACGCACTCGTGATAAGAAGGAGCCCATAATGTAATTTGGGATTGGTGTGGTAATTCAATAATAACTCTTTAGTGGTATGAGTTATTATTGATGAACTTGAGTTGGGTGTTCGGGGCGAACACAGGAAGCGCAAGCTCATTGGGAGACCAAAACCAATTCCTCCTCTCGGTCCCTGTTGTAGCCTCAATAAAGCTTTATATCCATAAAGTCTACTTCTTACCCAAGTAATTGGTCGGACACATCCTTGCTTGGAGCAAGGGGGGCGCCCAAGCATTAATTTGGAGCCAAGTGTTGGTGCGGAATCATCAGACGATCGAACCTTAGTTTTGATAATGACAAAAGGGATTCAAAGTTAAGTTTATTTGTTATCTAATGTGCTTAAATGAGTTTGCAAGAAAGTCCTAACCGCGGTTAGGCAGGTGAAAAATCCTAAGGGGTGGTAACCTTAGATCCTAGGGGGTGGTAACCCTAGGTGGAGGAGAAAACCTAAGGGAGGGTAACCTTAGGTCCTAGGGGGAGGTAACCCTAAGTGGAGAAAAACTCTAGGGGGACGGTAACCCTAGGTCCTAGAGGAGTGGTAACCCTAGGCAGAAAGTCCAATCAGTCTGGAGGACCGAACTGGCATCAGGTATGATCTCCAGAGTGGAGTAGGTGAGGACACATTCCCCGGAAGAGGGAATAGTAGACGTCGGTTCGACCTAGGGTTTCTGGTCGGAAATCCGAAATCAGAACCGCACAGTCCGAAGACTGTCAATTTATTTACTTATATATTATCTGCTATATTCTAACTTTGTTTTGTAGGAGAACATTTCTAACAATTTCTGTGCAGGGTCAGAATTGACCGGGATAGATCGACCGAACCGGGTTATCGGTCGACCGAACCCCCAAAGCAGCTGATCAGACTTCCAGCGAGTGGACAGGGCTCGAGCAGGAGATCAGTCGACTGAATCAGGTTTTCGGTCGACCGAACCGGGGATAAGACTTGACTAGATCGAAGCGGGGCGAGCGGATCAGGCGGATCAGATAGGAGGAGATCGCCTGATCGGTTGACCGAACCGAGGGTCGATCGACCGATCCGCCTATGGTCAAAGTTGATCCCGAACTTCGAGGATCTGGATCAAATCTATAAAGGCTATAAAAGGGGCCTCGGGCTGTAGCTTCAGAATCTATCTCGAATATAACCAACTGTGCACGTGTACGCTGCTCCGAACACTCAAAACAACGCTCTACTGCTCCGATAACTGACGACTAACATTCTTCTTACTTTTTGTCGGTATTCTTTATTCAACATATTGTAATTTAAAGTTGTAATCTTTAAACGCTATCATAGTTGTTGGCCAACGTAAACGCTCAACGAGCGTGGGCTTTGGAGTAGGAGTCACTCTAGGCTCCGAACCAAGTAAATAACTTGTGTTCGCAATTGCTCTTCTTTTAACTCCGCTGCTTATTACTCGTTCGTTCTCCAAATCTGAAACGCGTGAAAGCCACGAGCGCTATTCACCCCCCCCTCTAGTGTTTTCGATCCAACAATTGGTATCAGAGCGGGGTCGCTTTGATTTGGTGCAACCACCAATCAAGCATTCTTATCATGGTAATTTCATTTTTTTCGGAGTCGATAGGAATCGGTATTCTTGCCGTCTTCCGATCTTAATTCTTTTATAATCGGATTTGTCTTGAAGTTAGTGCAACACCACTCGAGATCGCACTTTATTTTTACTTTTATACTGCACTACTAATCCAGGATCAAGTCCTGGGATAATCTTTTCATTGATTTTCCGTGTGCAAGTTTTCAAATGGCCTAACAAGAAGGCTACAGCACAGTCCGTCCCCCGCTCTTCTTCGGTGAAGACTTCGGCTACTGGAAAGGGCGAATGGAGTCATACCTGCAAATCCAGTTCGAAGTCTGGATGATCACCAAGACAGGCCTCGAACTCCCACTTGACGACACGGGCAAATTAATATTATACTAGAACTATGATGCATCCTTAATAAAGAAAGTAGAGGCAAACGCAAAGGCAACCTGCATACTCCAGTGTGGTCTGACAAAGGAGGAACTCAACATAGTAGGACCGTTCTCAAGTGCAAAGGAGCTATGAGAAAAGCTAATCGAACTACATGAGGGCACATCAGAAACCAAGGTAAGTAAGCGAGATTTGCTTTTCAATAAATTATATAATATCAAAATGTAGGAAGGAGAAACAACAAGCCAGCTTCACGCTAGAATTCAAGATCTGCTGAATGGACTCGACGCAATAGGATAGAAAGTGGAGAACAGAGATGTAATAAGGTATGCACTCAACGCCTTCCCTAGGAATACCTTATGGGCATCCATGGTAGATGCGTACACGGTATCCAAGGACTTATTTTCAATTAAATTAGACGAACTCTTCTCTGAATTTGAATTACATGAGCAGACTAATACATGCCCGACCGAGAAGGGTATAACTTTGCTTGCAGGTAGTAGCAGAACACGTGAACCAAGATCAAAGCGCAGAATCAAACTTGAGTCAGAAGAAGAAACTGACTCAGATGATGAAGATGACGAACTTACGACTGAACTTGTCAACTTAGTAAGGAAACTCTACAAGAAAAAAAAAGGCTTCAAGAAGAAGGACCTCAAGAAGGCAATTCAATCCAAGGAGGCTCAACCGAAGTCAAAGGCAAAATTCGAAGTGACATGCTACGGCTGCAATCAGAAGGGGCACATCAAAGCCAACTGCCCAAATCAAAAGAATGCAAAGAAGCAGCAACGAAGAAAGAAGGCTCTGAAGGCGACCTGGGACGAGTCATCCTTGGAAGAATTCGACGACGAAGAACTCGAACAGACGAGTTTTCTCACAATGACAGCCCGGGACTACATCAATGGATCTGGAAACGAGGATGAATCGGAAGCTAAGTCCGAGAGAAGCCATGGATCCATATCCGTTTCCGAAGGGCCTGACCCCGCTATAAGTATCCCACGTTTACACAATTTAGTAAATTATTTAATACGAAAATTAGCAAAATCAAATATTAGGATCAAGTCACTTCTAAAGGAGGTAACCACCCTTAAAGAAGTGACTAACTTCAAATCCTTGCCTGACCCAGTTCAGACTGGAAACTCAACTCAAGTCCAAAAATTTGAGGAAGAAAATTCTAGCCTGAAAACTCAAGTCAAGGATTTGAAGAAAATGTTGGAACGATTTTCTTTGGGCTCTAAGAACCTTGACCTAATTCTTGGAAAATAAAGATCCATCTACAACAGATCTGGCTAAAAATCATAAAACTAAAAAGAAATATCGATCCTATCTAACTTTAGTGAGCAGACCAAATAATAAGATAGTCCAAGCATGGGTACCTAAGTCCAACTTGGTCAATCAAGTTAGATTTGGTCAATATTGGGTCCCCAAAGATCAAGTACATTACCTTGATAGACCATATCAAGGTTATGATTCAGGGGGAGCCAATAGAAAAACTATCTTAATAAGTAAATAAAGTTGATTGATGATTGTTTATTTATTTTACTTGTATTATGCATGCTTAGATTATGATAGTTTAAGGACCAAGGCATAATTTACACTTGGTTAGTTAAACCTAGGGGTTTCAAAAAGAAAATTAAATATATATTTTCTTTGAAAGGCTCTATCTAGAAGTGGTGGATGATCCCATAACCAAGAAAGCTTAGTGCCTCGCCACAGCCTGGGAGCTAATATTTGAAATGTATATTTAATTAACCAATTGGAAAACCTAAGTTTAATTCAAATGTAAATTAATCCTTAGAAATAATTTAAATTAAAGATAACTATCTCACAAAACTACCTAAGATTCCCTGTTTGATAACCTAGAATCGGGTGAGATGAATCTAAGTTAAACTTAGTCAAATTCAAATAATTAATTTAACTTAATATTTAATTCAACTTAATTCAAATAATTAATTTAACTTAATAATTAAGTTAACTTAAATTCAAATAATTAATTTAACTTAAATCCAAATAATTAATTCAAGTTAATTCAAATAATTGACTTAAATTAAGTCAACTTAATTCAACCTAATTCAAATGCTTAAATCAACTTAATTAATTTAATTAACTTAACTAAAACTAACTTAACCCCAATTAATCTAATATCCCATCTCACAACCACCTATAGGAATACCATGACTTTGATCATTTAGAATGGGTGAGATGGAACATTAAGTTTATTTCAATAAAATCATCTTCTAAATCCATTAAATTGACCCAAATCAATACTTTATGTAGGAACATAAAGATTTGGATCAATGAATGCTAGATAGTGAATGCTCCAGACATATGACTGGAGATAGATTGAAATTCAGTAAGCTGAAACTCAAGAACCTAGGGTCGGTTGCGTTCGGCAACGATGGAACCCTTAAGGTAATCAGAATAGGTAATATCCAGTTAAATTTCGAGTTTTATATTCGAAAAGTGTTATTGGTTGAACAGTTTAGTTTCAATTTACTTAGTATTAGCCAATTATGTGACTCAGGTTATCTAGTCACATTTTTAAAAATTGAATGCATAATTAAGAATATTAAAAATCATGAAACCATACTTAAGGGAATTAGGAAAAAGGACATTTATACTATAGACCTACCTACTTCCTCACTAGAGTGTTTATTAACACAATAAGAGAAAACTGAGTTGAGGCACAGGAGACTGGGTCACACTCATACTAGACTCATCTAAAAAATGAGTCAAAACGGTCTAGTTAGAGGTCTGCCCAAATTAAAATTTATTGAAAATTTAACTTGTGATGTCTGTCAGCAAGGTAAACAAACCAAGTCAAACCACAAGTTAACCAACCTAAACAGAACAACTTCAATACTTGAGCTCCTTCATCTAGACTTGTTTAATTCACATGGAGCCAAGTCACTAAGCAAAAATCAATATTGCTTAGTGATAATCGATGACTACTCAAGATTTATTTGGGTAAAATTTTTAAAAACTAAAGATGAAACCTTTGAAGTATTTAAAATCCTTTGTAAATTAATAGAAAATGAAAAAGATACTTAGATAAAAAGAATCAGAAGTGACCATGGGGGAGAATTTGAAAATCATAACTTTATTGAATTTTGTGAGCTTAATGGATATAAGCATAAATATTCTTCCCCTAGGACCCCTCAACAAAATGGTCTAGTAGAACGTAAAAATAGAATCCTACAAGAAGCCGCTAGGACCATGTTAAACGAATATAAGTTATCTAATCAATTCTGGGATGAAGTAATAAATACAGCCTGTTATATACAAAATAGGATGTTAATTAACAAATTTCAGAATAAAACACCCTATGAAATATACTATAATAAAATTCCTAACTTAAACTATCTAAAAGTGTTTGGGTGCAAAGTATTTATTTTAAACACTAAAGATTACTTAAGGAAATTTTCGTCAAAAACAAACCCAGGAATATTTTTAGGGTACTCAACAACCAGTAGGGCATATAGGGTTTACAACAAAAATACCCTAAAAATTGAAGAAACAATAAATACAATATTTGATGAAGAAAATAAACCACCCAATATAATAAAGGAAAATAATAATACAGAAGACGATGACGAAATTTAACCTGAACTTAATGAATATGAAGAACCAATTACTAACCCAAGTATAATACCAACAAGAACAAGCACCAATCACCCATCGACTAAGTTTTGGGTGATCCAACTCTAGGAGTCAGAACTAGGTCATTTTATAGGAACCTAAGTCAAATAGCCCTTATTTCCAAAATTGAACCCAAAACTATAGATGAAGCCTACCAGACCCAGACTGGACCTTAGCAATGCAAGAAGAGTTGGCCCAATTTGAAAGAAATTAGGTCTGGGAATTAGTGCCTAAACCCGTTAACAAAACCATAATTGATACAAAATAGGTTTTTAGAAACAAATTAAATGATCAAGGCGAAATAGTTAGAAACAAAGCTAGGTTAGTAGTTAAAGGGTTCAATCAAGTAGAAGGGTTAGACTATGATGAGACTTATGCTCCTGTAGCCAGACTTGAATCTATTAGGATGCTGCTAGCCTATACAGCACACAAGGGATTCAAGCTATATCAAATGGATGTAAAATCCACATTTTTAAACGGATTCATTAAAGAAGAGGTATATGTAGGTCAATCCCTAGGATTTGAAGACTTAGAACAACCAAATCATGTCTTTAGACTGAAAAAGACTCTATATGGACTAAAACAAGCACTTAGGGCTTGGTATGAATGTCTGCCCAATTATCTAATATCAAAAGGGTTCAACCAAGGTCAAATAGATCCAACCCTTTTTGTAAACATCTTAGAAAAAGATTTTTTTATAGCTCAAATTTATGTAGATGATATAATTTTTGGCTCAACTAATTCTAAATTTCTAAAAGAATTTATAAAATTAATGGAAAATGAGTTTGAAATGAGTCTAGTTGGTGAACTTAACTTCTTTCTAGGTTTACAAATTAAACAAACAAAAGATGGAATTTATATTTTCCAAATAAAATATGCGAAGGAATTAATTAAAAAATTTGGAATGGAAAATTCAAAAAATATTAATACACCAATGGCTACTAATATTAAAATTGACTCAGACTTAGAAGGAAAATCAGAAGACTTGAAATACTATCAATGTAACGACAACCCTTCTTACAACTCTACTACTCTCTAAGGTGACCGTTACTTAACTATAAATTCTACTTAACATGTGTGATCAAAACCACGAGGAATCCCTACTGAAAAATTTCGGCAGAGTCTCCCCTGTACCGGTGACCATAAACATCAATACATACACAGTATACACAGCCACAGGTGGCTGGAACATATATCAAACACCCACGCAGTTCATATATAATCAAAACAACCAACTTTCGCAAAACACGATAAAACAATCCAAATGACATGGAACTCAAAATATATTCTCAATGTTTATTAATCACTACAATGCGAAAAACTCAACAACATCCCAAGTCTCTCCCATAGTCCTGGCATCACACACCATCCGCACCTCCTAGTCGTCTTCCTTTATCTGCAGTAAGAGGAAATGCAAACTATAAGAAAAATGCTTAGTAAGCGCTATCTAACTCACAAAATCTCGATATGCATGTGAATATACTGAAAACTAAAACTGAATGCTCAAAAGGAAAACTACTCATGCTCATCTACTAGTAAAAGAAACATACAGAAAGGTTAAACATGTAAAGCAAATCTATACAATCATGCTAGCATAGAGAACTAAACTTACTGAATTTTAAACACTTTCTGAATCTTATTTCACTTGCTTAAAATCTTATTCTTTTATTTCACTTGTTTAAAACTTATACTTTAATACTTTTATACTTAAGTGAAACTTATTTTACTTGTTCAAAAAGCTTATACTTATAATACTTTAAAATAGTAATCAACTTCTCTTGGGCCCAGGCTTAGTACCATCTTATGCGCGTTCCCTAATAGGTTGGGGTAGCGAGCCACCAATCCTAAAAGAGCAGACCTTGGTCTACCAGGGCCAAGACTTTGGAATTGGACACCTGGATTTGTTTAACGACAACCTTGCGAAGTCGGGTACTAGCCTCTTCTTAAAAGTAAAATACTTATAATCTTAATTACTTCTTCTTTAAATGCCTTGGCATTTTAATAGGCACCTTGTGTGCCAAAATCCCTAAAGTCTTGACTTTGGGATCTACTTAAGGTCTTGACATTTTCTTTCTTTTCTTTATCTTTCTTATACTTTTCTTAAACCCAAAATACTGTTAGGGTATTTTTTCCATATGCATCTATAAGTGAAATCAACTAAGTAACACACAATCATGTATATTGAAGTAGCAAATAAACTCAAATCTGTATGCTTAAGCAAATTATAAAACTATAATTCTTAACCCAAATCTGTACTATGATACTTAACAAAAATCTGAACTATACTAAGCTTATCAAAAATCTGCATATTAAGCTTAACAAAAATCTGCACTAAGGCTTAACAGAAATCTGCACTAATGCTTAACAGAAATCTGTACTAAATTGTTAATCTACACCACTAAACAACTTAACACTGCATGTTAAAGAATTAATAACAAAATGGGTCTAACAGTAGGTTAATCAATTAATAACGCAAGGTCTAGATAAGCTCATTTCTTCTTCTCAAGTAGATGCCAAATCATCCCTCAATCTAACGCATGATATCTTCTCATTGTCTGTAGCGTAATTTTAGATATTGAATCTCTCTTCTAATTAATTGCTTGTTAAAATATGAATATTGGAATCCAATTCTATCCATTTTCTCAATTGTCCAGTTTTAAAGAGAATTAAGGATGAAGATATTAATCAAGAAGAATGTCATCCTTTAAAGAACAAACCAACTTGAATCTTCATCAAATGTAGTTGTCTAATCTTTTGAAGATCAATCCAGAAAGCATGCCTAAAGACTTCCTCAATTCTAAACTGCAAGACTTCCTCAATTCTGTACAAATACAATCAGAAAGCAAGGAAGGAGGGCTAAATCCCTAGCTACTCAATTCTAAACTACAAGGCTAAAATCTAAGCTACTATGATGAGATCTTCATTAAAGACTTCCTCAAAACTTATCATATCATGTAAAGAACATCTTTAACCCAACAGAACCTCACAAATCTACAAAGAAATATACTTGAAACCTCTTAATCTACACCAGAAATTTCCATAAACAAGGAAAGAACTAAAATGTTTCTTATCTTCTAATTCTTTTAATATAGAATGCCTCGACATTTCTTCAAGCATTTGGCGTGCTGCTGATCCCAAATTCTGAAATTTAGAGATCCTATCAAGACCTTGGTATTTTCTTACTTATAACTACTCATAATCCTCAGAAACTAAGGCTATCTATTCATGATACATGTCTAAATAACAAAAATCAGAACTGATGGTTTACTGAAAATTCTGGAACTGAAATCCACTGAAAAATCCGAATCTGAATTGTTTAAATTACACGATAAGAAGACCTAAAACTGCAGGTTAACACAAGAAAACAACAACAAATCTAACAACATGGTTAACACAAGTTACTCCCACCTAGAATTCCATAGGGAATCAAAAATTCTGCACTTCTACTAATTATAGAACACGCCTACTGCCAAACAAAAGAAGTGAATGCTCATTGAAATAAAACTGCACTGCTATAAGAGAAAACTTTCATAAACCTCATTCGTGCATCATCATGACAACTAAACCTCTATAATAGAATTTAAACCAAGCATTAAAGAATCTAAAACTTGGAAGTTCTACTCTATATATTGAGATTGCAAATTTCTCTAACTTCTAAGGGTAACCATGAAACAACTTGTAGTGCACATTGTGATAACTATATAACTTCTAAAATAGAATTTTAGGACTACCCTTATGGATCTGAAACCTACAAGTTCTAAATTTAATGGGAACATAAATAATTATCTAACTTCCACGTAGAGGTGAGGAAGGAACCTAAATCATGGTATCATCTTCTTAAAAACACAAAGGACATAAGGTTCCATAAACATCCCACATTATCCATATAAATTGACCAATTCCTATTAGACAAAACTTACTAGATTACATATAATTATCTACCCTAATGTTGTACAAAAATCGAAGCAAGGAAAACAAATCCATTAAAATCCGGACTGCAACAAGCTCCAAGAGGGGTTGTACTTTTCATTGTAGCAAGGAAAACATGAACAAATCTAAAACTAAGAATTCATGGTAGCATAAGACCTAACATGTTAATCATGAGGCTAAAAACAATCTAACCCACAATCCTTATCTATGCACTATATTTATTTCCTTTTCTTTTCCTTTAAGGTTCACAGCAGCAACCATTCTAAAACAAAGACGCTCACGGCAGAGACCCTTTTTAAAACCCTTCATCTTCACGGCATGCTCAAAAATACAAGGAAAACACCAAATTAAAATCGGAACAACTCTTACCGCAGGTGAGTAGCAACTTACCCTTCGTGTTCTTGGACTTACAACCGAAGAGAGCTTTCCGGTTAGCTCAAGTAGAATCGCCGCGCACGCGAAAGGAGGAAGAGAGGAATTAGGCTTTGGTGATGGTGCCTTCTTGGATGAGGGTTAACTCACCAACCTCACTGTTAACAGCAACTTGTTAATTCCCCAACTCCGTAACCAACCTCAAATTCCAAATTCTGCTCGGAAATAGGATACTTTGGACCCAATTTAGGTAAAGCAGAAAGGTTACCCTTGGCTTCTTCTTCTTCGGCAGTGGCTGACCGAGGTTGGCAGAGGCAACGGATCTCAATGGGTTTGGGGCAATCGACAACGTCTCAACCTCTGGCAACCCCCACCCGACCCTACTGCCTGGATGTGAACGGCTGGAAGTGGCGATGCGGCTCCGACAGTGTCGGTCACAGGGAGTCGCAGGGAGAAGGGCGGCAGAGGAAGGCACGACATCAGACAGAGGAGGTCGCTGGGAGAAGAGTATAAGGTTGCCGGGGGGGGGGGGGGCGTCGGCCTCCGCATGTGTGGCCGTCTGTGAGGCAGGCCGCCGTCGGGCGAAGGAAGAAGGACCGGGAAAAAAAAGAGGTCGCCGTCGCCGCACGAGAAAGGTGAGGAGAGGGAAAGGATTCGGGAAAACCAAAAAGAAAACCTAAGTTCTCTTTTCTTATAACTAGGGTTTCAATTATAACTTATACCTTAAATATATTCCGCTCCTTCCTAAATTAGCAAAACCCGCTGGCACAGTTGGTTGGCTACGTTCTGCTTAAGGCGTGGCTCGCGGATTCGAATCTTGGCTGCAACCATTTTTCCTTCCTATTTATTTCCTATTCATTAACTACTGCTTAAATAGAATATTTCTCCTTTTTTAATAAGAAACACCCGCTGTGATAGTTGGCTAGCTGGATTCGGTTAAGGCTTGGTTCAGGTCCAAGGTCCACGGTTCGAATCTCGACTTGAACATTTTTTGTCGAAACTTTCTTCATTTAGTAAAAATACCAAACGACCTCCAAAAATTACATAAAAATACTCTAAAAATTTCTAAAAACCCCTAGAATATTTATATAGCATTTTTAAATATTTTTAAATTACATTTAGGACTCTAATTGAGGAAAATTTGGGTTGTTACAATCAAAGTGTGATAGGAAGTCTACTGTCCCTAACTACAAGTCGACCGGGCATTCTTTTTGCAGTACGTATATGTGCAAGATATCAATCTTGCGCAAAAGAGTCACACTTAGCTTACGTTAAAAGAATACTTAGATATATTAAGGGAACCTTAAATGTAGGACTATGGTACCCTAGGACTTGCACCCTTGATCTATTTGTCTATTCTAACTCAGACTATGCTGGGTGCGAACTAAATAGAAAAATCACAAGTAGTAGCTGTCAATTTGTAGGTCAGTGCCTAGTAAGTTGGTCAAACAGAAAGTAACACTGTGTTGCCTTATCTACCACTGAAGCTGAGTACATAGCCCTAGGAGAATGTGCATCTCAATTATTATGGATGATGCATACTCTAAAAGACTAACAATTAGGATATTAGAATACTAAAATTTCAATTGATAATATAAGTTCAATCAATCTAATGAAAAACCCAATTCACCACTCTAGGACCAAACATATTGAAGTAAAACACCATTTTATAAGAGATCACGTAGCCAAGGGTGATATTGTACTTAACTATGTTGAGTCCAAATCAAACCTAGCTGATATATTTACAAAGCCCTTACCTGAACTTGAGTTCAGTGCACTTAGAAGACAAATAGGAATGTGCTTAGCAGAATAGGATCTATCCTTATTTGAAAATTTTGTCTTTAAACCACTTTCAAAATTCTAAGAAAATAATATTTTCAAAATCCCAATTTCATAGATTTTCAAAGTTTGGACTTAGCCTAGGCTTAACCTTAGAAATCATGCATCCCTAGATTTTAGCCAGAGCATCTCACAAGCACACTAGGCTTAACTTGTTTATGGTTGAAATACTTAGAAAGGTGTGAGATGCATAGGGTACAGTCTAGACTTCAGAATGCTTATTTTTGTGTATCGTAGTAAGTCTAGACAATAAATACCAAAATAACAATAATCAAGTTAAGTCATCTAGACTTAGTCAAATATAACTGGATCACTAACTTAACTTGACTAGCCAAGTGAAAGCTGTTGCCCTCTAGGTAATCAGCTAGTAACTAATGGTTAGACATGTGGCCAAGGAATTTCAGTTACTCATACTTGGACTTTAGGAATATTTTATTCTCCAAAGTAAAAATGACTTGAGTTAAAATGTTACAAATTGTACAGGTTAAGCATTTTTTCGTTCTTTTCAAAATTATCTAAGTTTTATTTTCTAAAGTATTTTTTTTTCAAATTTGACTAAGTTTTTAAAAGCCTCTCATTTAGCTAAGTTACCTTCCAAAATAAAAAAACTTCACTTAGCTAAAAGTGTTTCAAACTTAGCATTTAAAGCAATCTCTAAAAGCAAATTTTTCCTTACGCTAAGTGCCTTTCAAAACTTGTTAAATTTGACAAAGTACTTTCAGCTAAGTTACTTTTTCAAAATCAAAATAATTCACTTAGCTAAAAGTTGTACAAAACAAAAAAAAATGTTTATCAAAGTATGTTTAATCCCCTATTTAAGCCTTCATGTTTCTTAAATTTTTCCCTCTTTAAAAGCTAAGTGTGTGTTTGATGCCCTATTTTTGAAGAGTTTTCAAACTAGCCAAGGCAATTTATTTTTACTCTTTTGCTCCCTTAGTGATTTTGATATATGGCAAAGGGGGAGAGTATATAAGAAAATTCAAAGAAAGCTCAAAGAAACTTTTAACTTTTAATTTTTAAATTTTTATACTCTAAAGGGGGAGCTGTAATTAAGGGGGAGCTTTATTTGTGCTTATCATACTTATGTTGTGCTAAACACTTATGCTGGTAACATTTTTTATCATATCTTTCTGCTTAACTTTGAATTTCAATTGTCATAATAAAAAAGGGAGAGATTGTTGGTGTGGGAAGCATCAGACGATCGAACCTTAGTTTTGATAATTGCAAAAGAGATTTAAAGTTAAGTTTATTTGTTATCTAATGTGCTTGAATGAGTTTGCAGGAAAGTCCTAACTGCGGTTAGGTATGTGAAAAATCCTAAGGGGCGGTAACTTTAGGTCCTAGGGGGTGGTAACCCTAGGTGGAGGAGAAAACCTAAGGGGGGGGGGGATAACCTTAGGTCCTAGGGGGAGGTAACCCTAGGTGGAGAAAACTCCTAGGGGGCGGTAACCCTAGGTCCTAGGGTAGTGGTAACCCTAGGCAGAAAGTCCAGTCAGCCTGGAGGATTGAACTAACATCAGGTATGATCTCCAGAGTGGAGTAGGTGAGGACGCGTTCCCCGGAAGACGGAACAGTAGGCGTCGGTTCGACCTAGGATTTCTAGTTGGAAATCCTAAGTCAGAACTGGAGAGTTCGAAGACTACCAATTTATTTACTTATATATTATCTGCTATATTCTAACTCTGTTTTGTAGGAGAACATTTCTAACAATTTCTGTGCAGGGTTAGAATTGACCGGGATTGGTTGACCGAACCGGGTTATCGGTCGACCGAACCCCCAAAGCAACTGATCAGACTTCCAGCGAGTGGATCGGGCTCGAGCAGGGGATCGGTCGACCTAACCGGGTTTTTGGTCGACAGAACCGGGGATAAGACTTGACCAGATCAAAGCGGAGCGAGCGCATCGGGCGGATCAGATAGGAGGAGATCGCCTGATCGGTCGACCGAACCGGGGATCGATCGATCGATCTGCCTCTGGTCAAAGTTGATCCCGAACTTCGAGGATCTGGATCAGATCTATAAAGGCTATAAAAGGAGCCTCGGGCTGTAGCTTCAGAATCTATCTCGAATAGAACCAACTGTGCACGTGTACGCTGCTCCGAACACTCAAAACAACGCTCTACTGCTCCGACAACTGACGGCTAATGTTCTTCTTCCTTTTTGTCAGTATTCTTTATTCAACATATTGTAATTTAAAGTTGTAATCTTTAAACGCTATTATAGTTTTTGGCAAACGTAAACGCTCAACGAGTGTGGACCTTGGAGTAAGAGTCACTTTAGGCTCCGAACTAAGTAAATAACTTGTGTTCGCGATTGCTCTTCTTTTAATTCCGCTACTTATTACTCGTTCGTTCTCCGAATCCGAAACGTGTGAAAGCCACGAGCGCTATTCACCCTCCGCTCTAGCGCTTTCGATCCAACACCAAGTAGTGGCCGACCAAGCTTGGTGTCCAAGCTAGGGGCTGACCACATAAAAAATAAAAGGGAGTTTTTAATTTTGTGTTAAATTTTTTTCTTTTATAGCCATCCTCATGGTTTTAAAAGAGAATTTTAAAATTTTAAAATCTTTCCTTTTATAGCTATCTACAAAAGATTAAAGAGAGATTTTAATTTTGTTAAAATCTTTCCTTATTTGTAGTTATCTATAATGTTTAAAAGAGAGATTTTAATTTTTGATAAAACTTTCCTTTTTTGTAACCATGATTTAAAAAGAGAAGTTTTAATTAATCTTTCCTTTTTTTTTTTTGTAGTTGTCTACATGTTTTAAAAGAGAGAGATTAATTTTAAAACTTTCCTTTTGTTGCCATGTACAATAGGAAATTTAAAAGAGAGAGATTTTAATTGTTATTAAATTTTCTTTTTTGCCAAGACCAAGGATTATAAAAGAGAGGGAGAGGGTGCCTCATGAGTACACAACCTAAGCCTTGCCTCCTCTTCTATTTTCCTTGTGGCCGAAACTCTCTCTTGGCCGGCTCCTCTTCTTTTCCTTGGTAGCCATCCCTTGCTTCTCTTCTTTCTCTTTGTTTTCTTTCTCTCAAGGCTGGTGGCACATCAAAGAAGTTCCATCTCCTTGGTGGCCGGCTACTTGGAGGAGAAGAAGAAGAGAAGGTAGTTTCCTATTTTGGCATCCCTTGGTGGCTCGAGAGTCTTGGAGGAGAAGAAGTGGTTCGGGTGGATTCCATCTTGGTAGATCGTTGCCCACACAACGTCCAAGAGGAGGAGAGGAATACAACAGAAGATCAAGAGATCATTAGCTACAAAGAAAGGTATAACTAATTAATGATTTCCACTTCGAATTAATTAGTTAGTTTTCTTTGCATGAATTATGAAACACCAACACAAGAGGCTGGCGATTTTATGTTTTAATTTCGTGCTATCGATTTTGTATTTCAATTTTACGTTTCGATCTTATGTTTCTATTGTGGTCTTTGTAGTTAAACATAGGATTACTGTAAAAAGTTAAATATCCAATTTTTTTGAAAGACTTTGTCTATGAAGTAGTGGATGATCCCATAACCAAGAAGGCCTAATGCCTCACCATGTTTAACTTGGAAGCCAATCTTTGAAACAGATATTTAATCAACTTCTGTAATATGGTTTAACTTAGGAAGATCACATCTATTAAACTTGGAGTAAAAATGTTAAGTATTGTTTCCAATCCAAGTTTAACTTCTGAAGAGAAACTTGGATTAATAATGTTAAGCATCGTTTGCAATCCAAGTTTAACTTCAGTAGAGCACATGGGTAGCTAGGCAAAGTTCTGTGCTTGTACAAATTTTTGTACAGGGGAAACAGAACGATGTTCCGAGTAGCAACCAAGTCCATCAGGAGGCCAAAACCAATTCCTCCTCTAGGTCCCTATTGTAGCCTCTTAATTAAAAGCCTTTTTATCCACTCGAAGCCCAGCTTCTAGTTTGGGTAAGAAGGAAAGATTAAAATTAAAACTTTTCTTTTAAATCATGGTTAGAAAAAAGGAAAGTTTTATCAGAATTAAAATCTCTCTTTTAAACACTACAAATATGGAAAGATTAAAATCTCTCTTTTTAATCCTTTATAGATAGCTATAAAAAGAAAGATTTTAAAATTTAAAACTCTCTTTTAAAATCATGTGAATGACTTCAAAAAAGGAAAGATTTTACCAAAATTTAATTTTAAATAAAATCTCCTTTTCTATCATGCTATGATCGTATCCTTGCGAGGTGTGGTGCTATTTGAGGACTAGAGGCGCAGCGAAAAAGGAAGCAAGATAGACGCGATGACATGATCCGTTGGCGGAGGCTAGGGTTAGTGGCACACGGAGGACAACTATGGATGAGGTCATAATAGGTGAAAACTTATTTTTCATATTTATTGCCTTTTATGCTGTCTATATATGCTGCGTGTGTGTGCATGTTAAAATTCCTTATTTTAAATAACTAAGTGGGAGAGGAATTATTTAAATTCCACAGTCTCTATTACTGATTTGTAAGTGATGCATTCAAACTTGCGCGTTGGCTCTGAGTGCCTTCGTCCACATAGGATGAGTTTGTTTGTGGATCACTAGATCAAACTTTCTTTATGGATGATTATAGGAAATTATTTAGGTTTGTGTAATCTTCTCCATCTGAAGGGACACAATCTTATTTAATGGACTAAGTATCAAGTAATGGTATACACTTAGGTGCATTTAATAGTATCCTCCCCATCGGAGTCACTGCTATTATTTGTGTGACCGAAGAAAAATCAACTATTAATTTTATTTGTCATAAAGTTAGGTTGACAAAATAATAAAATTAATGGGTAGAACCCCCTCTTATAAATGTTTGAATTTGTATATGTCCACACTATCGTGACATACAAAATTCACGGTATTTTGAGGTGTTGGTGAATTTAAATAATATTATTTGAGGAATCAATATTATTTTAAATTCTTAAGTTTTGACCAAATATTTTGTGATTCTTAGGATTTCAAATGACCTTCAATCCTCTTGCTGTTATATTGAAAGAGAACAAACTTACTGGACCCAATTATATAGATTGGAAGAGAAACTTGGATATTGTCTTAACTGCTGAAGGCTACAAGTTCGTACTTTTTGAAGTCTATCCAAGCTTGCCTAATAGCGATTCTAGTGAAGAGGAGATTAAGTGTCATAAGAAATGGGTCAGGACAGATGAGATGACACGGTGTTACATTTTGGCTTCTATGTTAAATGTACTGCAACATCAACATCAGGTCATGCCTACTGCTTATAACATGATGAGCAATCTCAAGAAACTCTTCGGACACCAGAATCGGGCTGCTAGGCAACATGTAATGAGAAACTTGATGACAACCACCATGACTAAGGGGACACTCGTAAGGGATCATATCCTCAAAATGGTGACTCATTTAAATGAAATAGAAATCCTTGGGGCTGAAATCGATGAGGAAACCCATGTCGATATCATTCTCCAATCTTTGCCTAAAAGTTTTGAGCAGTTCCCCTTAAACTACAACATGAATAAAAGGGT
Source organism: Zingiber officinale (assembly GCF_018446385.1). NCBI lineage: Eukaryota > Viridiplantae > Streptophyta > Magnoliopsida > Zingiberales > Zingiberaceae > Zingiber > Zingiber officinale. Next base: position 72,555,373 of record NC_055998.1, read on the forward strand.
TTATTTGATGTCATAACTTCTGACAGAACTTCAAGCAATAGAAGGGTTATTTTGTCAAAGCTCTCAAATTCACATTGCTTAAAACGTTTCTGCTTCTAAACCGAAAGGTAGAAAGAAGAAAAAGAAACAAGTTGGTTCAACAAAGAAAGTGAATCGATCTCTAGGGACTGGACCAAAAGCAGGTGTGAAGAAGCCGAAGGACAAGTGCTTCACATGCAAGCAGTCTGGACATTGGAAGGTGGGATGCCCTCGTAGAAAGGAGAACAATAAAGGTATATCTTATTCTCTAGTAGTTGAAACATGTTTAGTGGTGTTATCTACTGGTACCTGGTGTGTAGATACTAGAGCCACTGATCATGTCTACAATTCATTACAGGGGTTCCAGGAAATTCGATGACTACATGAAGGGGAAATTACCATCCACATGGGCAATGCTACAATAGTGACGACTGTTGCAGTGGGAGATGTTTATTTGTCTTTTGATAGGAATAAAAGATTGATTTTGAGAAATTGTCTTTATGTATCAAGTTTTAGAAAGAATTTAATTTCAGTTTCTAAATTCTTTATGGATGGATATTCTGTTTCTTTTGATGACAAAGTAGTTGTCAAGAAAAATAGGGAAGTTATCTGTTCTGGTACATTGGTTGGCAATTTGTATACTCTAAATTCAATAACACCTACGATGCAACAAATGAAAATTAATAACACATCTTCTAATTCTAATAAGAGAAAACAACCTTTGGAAATAAACCAAACATATCTTTGGCATCTAAGGTTGGGTCATATTAACTTGAGTAGGATTCAAAGGTTAATAGCCGATGTACCTTTGGGTTCATTGGTAGTGGAAAACTTTCCGACTTGCGAGTCTTGCTTGGAAGGAAAAATGACAAAAAGGCCTTTTAAGGCAAAGGAATATAGAGCCAAAGAAGTGTTGAAATTAGTTCATTCTGATTTGTGTAGGCCTATGTCTATCCAGGCAATAGGTGGTTTTGAATATTTTGTCTCTTTTATAGACGACTATTCGAGATATAAGTATATTTACTTGATGCATCACAAGTCTGAGTGCTTTGGTAAGTTCAAAGAGTACTAGGTTGATGTGGAGAAACGTCAAGGTAAAAGTATTAAGACACTACGGTCCGATCATGGTGGCGAGTACGAGAGCAGATCCTTTGGACTGCTTTTTGTGGTTCAGGGGATGGTCCCTTAGCATGGATTGGTGAAATGAATGGTCCCCATTTATAAAATAGGTGGAGACCATTCATCCCCACCAATCCATATCAAGGGACCATCCCCTGAACCGCAAAAAGTGGTCCAGAGGATCTGGGCTGGGCGAGAACCTCTTAGGAGAGTTTAGGAGTTACTTATTAGAGGTCGGGATTCAATCCCAACTGTCTGCACCTGGTACACCCCAATAGAATGGTGTGACAGAACGAAGGAATATGACTCTTATGGAAATGGTTAGATCAATGATGAGTTATTCAGAATTAGCAAATTCATTTTGGGGATATGTTATGGAAACAACAGTGTACATTCTGAACTTAGTAACTTCTAAGTCAGTACCCTCTACTCCTACAGAATTATGGAATGGGCGTAAACCTAGTCTGAAGCATATTCGGATTTTGGGTAGTCCAACACATGTGCTGAAGGGAGACACTGATAAGTTGGAATCACGTACAGAAGTTCGCTTGTTTGTAGGTTATCCTAAAGGAACAAAAGGCGGTTTATTTTATAGTCCTAAAGATCAGAAGGTCATTATTAGCACCAATGCCCGATTTTTAGAAGAGAACTATGTAATGAACCATAAGGCCATGAGTAAAATTGTTCTTGAAGAAATAAGAGAAGACACGTCTACCTTAGTACCAACGGTACAAGATAAGATACCACAAGTAACTGCAACACGTGTCACAAATGATTACAAGTAGTGCCACGTCGTAGTGGGAGGGTTGTTCGACAACCTGATAGATTCATGTTTTTGAGAGAGTCTTCGAACTTGATCCCTGGTAAACATGAACCTGATCCCTACACATATGATGAAGCACTCTAAGATAAAGATGCAACATCTTGGCAAAGTGCAATGAACTCTGAAATAGAATCTATGTATTCTAATCAAGTCTAGGAGCTTATAGAACTATCAAATGGTGTAAAAGTCATTGGGTGTAAATGAGTCTACAAAAGAAAAAGAGAGACAGACGAGAAGGTGGAAACCTTCAAAACAAGGCTTGTTGCAAAAGGGTATACTCAGAAAGAGAGAATTGATTATGAGGAAACCTTTTCGCCAGTAGCCATGCTTAAGTCTATCCGGATTCTTTTATCTATTGTTGCTCATATGGATTATGAGATTTGACAAATGGATGTCAAGACAGCTTTCCTTAATGAAAGTCTTGAAGAAAACATCCATATGAAGCAACCAGAGGGATTCATTGTGAAGGGCAAAGAGCATTTTGTATGTAAGCTCAATCGTTCTATTTATGGACTGAAGCAAACTTCAAGATCTTAGAACATCCAATTTAATGAAGTGATCCAATCTTATGGATTCATTCAGTGTCCGGATGAGTCTTGTGTATACAAGAAGAGTGACGGAAATGTGGTGGTATTTCTTGTACTATATGTAGATGACATTTTTGCTCATTGGCAATAATGTCAAAGTATTGTTAGACCTAAGGGTATGGTTGTCCAAACAATTTGATATGAAGGACTTGGGAGAATGTGAACATATTCTTGGGATCAAAGTAATAAGGGATCGCAAGAAAAGAATGTTGTACTTATCCCAAACTTCATACATCGGTACTATCCTAGCTCATTTTAGTATGCATAACTTCAAGAAAGGTTTTCTACCTTTTCGGCATGGAGTATCTTTATCTAAAGAGATGTGCCCTAAAAACATCAAAGGAGATAGAGGACATGAAGGCAGTTCCTTATGCATCGGCTGTAGGAAGCCTAATATATGCAATGCTATATACGAGACCAGATATCTATTTTACCGTGGACATGGTTAGCAGATATCAAAGTAATCCAGGATAGGGACATTGGACTGCCGTAAAATATATATTAAAATACCTGAGAAGGACTAAATATTATATGCTAGTTTACCAGGCAGATGATTTACTCCCTGTGGGTTACACGGATTCTGACTTCCAATCAGATAGGGACAATAGTAAGTCAACCTCGGTGTATATGTTTACTTTGGGAGGTGGAGCCATAGCATGGAGGAGTGTTAAGCAGAAATGCGTTTCGGACTCTACCATGAAAGCTGAGTATGTGGCAGCCTCTAAGGCAGCTA